>NC_069501.1:654183555-654428555 GCF_027579735.1 Bombina bombina | reverse complement strand
CATAGGCTTCTATGAAAGCCTTCTTTTGATGGCGTGAGAGACAGCATCAGAACCTTGAGCAGATAAGGGGGGTAAGTGGCACAGCGAATGCCAACATTTTAAAATATATATGTATATGAATATATACATACTGTATATATTTATGTGTTAATATGTGTATATTATTACAGGAAACACACAGGTCCCATAGACCGCAATTTTAAGGCACTTTTCAGTGAGTTTATTTTTCTAACACCCCACTCCCACCATCTTTAAAGGGACAGTCTACACCTGAATTTGTATTGTTTAAAAAGAAAAATAATCCCTTTTTTACCCATTCCCTAGTTTTGCATAGCCAACTCAGTTATATTAATACACTTTTTACCTCTGTGATTAACTTGTATCTAAGCCTCTGCACTCTGCAGACAGACTTGCATTTCAGCCAATCAGTTTTATCTATATGGCACACATGAACTAACGTACTCTAGATGTGAAGAAATGTCAAAATGCATTCAGATAAGAGGTAGCATTCATAGGCTAAGAAATTAGCATATGAGCCTACCTAGGTTTAGCTTTCAATTAAAAGAAATACCAAGAGAACAAAGCCAAATTGATAATCAAAGTCAATTGGAAAGTTGTTTAAAATGACATGCCCTATCTGAATCCTGAAAGGTCCCAAAACTGCCTTGTGCAGTTATTTTTTATTAACCCCTTAATGACCGGACCATTTTTCAATTTTCTTACCCTTAATGACAATGGCTATTTTTACATTTCTGCAGTGTTTGTGTTTAGCTGTAATTTTCCTCTTACTCATTTACTGTACCCATACATATTATATACCGTTTTTCTCGCCATTAAATGGACTTTCTAAGGATACCATTATTTTCATCATATCTTATAATTTCCTATAAAAAAAAATATAAAATATGAGGAAAAAATTGAAAAAAACACACTTTTTCTAACTTTGACCCCCAAAATCTGTTACACATCTACAATCACCAAAAAACACCTATGCTAAATAGTTTCTAAATTTTGTCCTGAGTTTAGAAATACCCAATGTTTACATGTTCTTTACTTTTTTTGCAAGTTATAGGGCCATAAATACAAGTAGCACTTTGCTATTTCCAAACAACTTTTTTTCAAAATTAGCGCTAGTTACATTGGAACCCTGATATCTGTCAGGAATACCTGAATATCCCTTGACATGTATATATTTTTTTTTAGAAGACAACCCAAAGTATTGATCTAGGCCCATTTTGGTATATTTCATGCCACCATTTCACCGCCAAATGTCATCAAATAAAAAAAAAAGTTCACTTTTTCACAAATTTTGTCACAAACTTTAGGTTTCCCACTGAAATTATTTACAAACAGCTTCTGCAATTAAGGCACAAATGGTTGTAAATGCTTCTTTGGGATCCCCTTTGTTCAGAAATAGCAGACTTATATGGCTTTGTGGTTGCTTTTTGGTAAGTAGAAGGCCGCTAAATGCTGCTGCGCACCACACGTAAATTATGCCCAGCAGTTAAGGGGTTAAATTAGGTAGCTTGTAGGGAGCTTGCAGGGTTAATTTTAGCTTTAGGGTAGAGATCAGCCTCCCACCTGACACATCCCACCCCCTGATCCCTCCCAAACAGTTCTCTTCCCTCCCCCACCCCACAATTGTCCCCGCCATCTTAAGTACTGGCAGAAAGTCTGCCAGTACTAAATAAAAGGAGTTTTTATTTTTTTTAATAAAAAAAAAAAAAATGTTTTAGCTGTGATGGACTCCTGCCTTAGCCCCAACCTCCATGATCCCCCCCCCCCAGCAATCTAACCCTCTCCCCTACCTAATTGCCGCCATCTTGGGTACTGGCAGCTGTCTGCCAGTACCCAATTTGCCCCCCAAAAAAGTGTTTTTAATTATTATTTTTTATTACTAATTTATTTTTTTCTGTAGTGTAGCAGCCCCCCACAATACCCCAACCCCCTCCCCCTCCCAGATCCTCATATATATATATTTCCCCCCCTCTTCCCACTCATTGGTGTCAGTGTGTTTAGGTGATCGCGGGCGTGCGCACGCGCATGCGCGCCCCCGCACGCTCCCGGCACCCGGCGTGCACATTGCCCTAACAGGAGCCGGATGCCGGGTAGCGATGGGCCGCCCACCCGCCTCCCTGTTGCGCTCCCACCCACCAACGAACCGGCCGCATCGCTACCGGTGCAGAGAGGGCCACAGAGTGGCTCTCTCTGCATCGGATGCTTTCTAAGGGTATTGCAGGATGCCTCAATATCGAGGCATCACTGCAATACCCTGAGAGCTGCTGGAAGCGATTGCGATCGCTTCCAGCACTCTCTTAGACAAGTGACGTACCAGGTACGTCCATTGTCACTAACTGCAAGTTTTTGCAGGACGTACCTGGTACGTCACTTGTCATTAAGGGGTTAAAAAAATGCTACTTTTTTTTAAATAAAAAACTATAATGCCCTCTATTTTGAGGGCATTTGGGGCACTTTTAGAAAATTTTTCAGAGATCTAATCTCTCATTAATTTTCAGAGCACTAATTGCTACTGTGAGCTTGTAATGGTTGGTTAATTACAAACGTGCCCGTTTGCGAGCGCGCGATAATTTAACACTCCACTTGTAATCTAGCTCTTTGTGTTGTGTTTATATACATTTATAGTATATGCAGTTAATCTACCTATTGTATCAGTATCCTGACTAGTAGTATTACAGACATAGCTCTTGGCAAGGGAAAATGTAGGTAAGGTATTGTGTATTCAACCCAACACAATGTAGACAACTGCTGTTAATTCATTAATGCTAAAGTGACCTGGGCAATACACAGAAATCAGTGTTGTAATACACCATCACGTACCTATAGTCTAACCCTTTTGAAGATCTTATTTAATTACTTCTATACAACAACTTCCATACAGGTAGATTACAAGTTATGGGCACAACGGGGTGCGAATCGAACGCAACAAAAGTTGCGTTATTTCACCCTCCATTGTGCTGTCATTACAAGTTTTCAAACAGCCGCCTTGTGCCTGCAATATTGTGGAGATAAGCTCCATACTGCACAAAATCCAAGCACTGTTTTGACGTGCTTGTGCATGCTTACCTGATAGACATCAAGGGGGAAAGAGTTTTAGAAAAAAACTTAACACCTGCGATCGCGGAATGAAAATCTCCGCAATGCAGCCTCATTGATGTCAATGGGGAAAAAAAAGTTAAGTTTAAACCTAACACCCTAACATAAAAACCACCTCTAAACGCCCCTAATCTGCCGCCCCCGACATCGCCAACACCTAAATAAAGTTATTGACCCCTAATCTGCCGCTCCCGACATCGTCACCACTATGAACATTTATTAACCCCTATTCCGCTGCTCCCTGACACCGCCACCACAAAATAAACCTATTAACCCCTAAACCGAAAGCTCCCCACATCGAAATAAACTAATTTAAACTATTAACCCCTAAACTGAAAGCCCCCCACATCGCAATAAACTATATTTAAAAAAAAAAAAAAAAAACAAAATTTTTTAATGAGATTGTTGGCAAATACATCAGATAACATGTCCATTTACATCACCCGAAAATATACATGGTACATAATACGGGAGATTGGATATTGTAGGTGATTGAATAAACATTATACAAAACGCTTGTAAGCTTGTTATGACAATGGTAGGAGAGAAAATTTGCTGTTAAATAAGTGGTCAACAATCATGTCGTATGATATGGCAAGCAATGGTTGCATGCTAGAATGTAATATAAACAAGGAGATTTTCAATTATAGATTTTCAAAACACCTATCTGTTCGACATTCCAAAACTTCACCCATGAATATGTAAATGAACTTAGCCTTACAAAATCTCATATTTTTTTAATAGGGGAGGGACTGGGAGTCAATAAGCAATAGTATGAAAAACTTTGGGGGGGGGGTAGTCAGCAGACAAAAGCTGCTTTAATAATAAGGGGGGGTGGAGACGTGTCCGGGAGGTTTAGTGATATGGTGATAGAGTTACATGGATCAGATAAATTTAACACAGGTGCATACTCTTGTGATCGAGGTGAGGACCCACAGGATCTCACGGATAAAGGTTATAGATTAAATTGTAGACGAGTGATAAAAGATGGTCTTGTAAAACTGTCAAGTTAAACCGTACCACTGAGGGGATTTATAGTGAGCAATGAGTAACTATGTGATATATGACCGTGGGGGGCTTCAGTGCATATCTCAATATTGTCAAAAGGCACCCCATGTGCTGGAAAGTGGAGTGGGATGTCATTAATTATGTCTCTGAGTAAGTATAACCTGGAATGTAGGAGTTATAAGGTGGCATATGGTGACTTCATGAGATGGTTGTGATACACTTGTACACAAAGTAGAATACATGGGTGTAATAGGCGTTCTGGGTTTCAAATACAGTTGATTTTGTTACCCTTCACTATGCATTCATTCAGTCCCTCAGACCCTAGAGGACCATTAATGGCAAGATACTGTAAATCAGCAAAATTATGCAGCGAAGTATGTCTATATAACAGGAAGTCTATTCTAGTAAGGACATGTGGACAGTGTCAGCTACATATTCCACTTTGATACCACTAAAATTATGAGCAAAGCATAATAAAACCATCATATTTGCATCATTCAAACACATTAGGGTATATGAACATACTTGCTGACATAATAATTAACACAGAGCCTGTGCCACATGAATAAGTGATAGTAGAGAATTGATCACACCCTTACAGCATAAACTATTATTGTGGAGTATGTAATAATTCCCGCAGATTCTCATTAGTGATGCTGAGCATAGACATGTTAGTCATGTCAGCAATATGTCGCTACATACATAGAGATAGGCAATGGAAAACCCTTCTGACTGTCACATTCTGTCTCCCAACTCCCTCGCCGACTGAGGAAGAAATAGAAGTCATGTCTTCAAGATTAAGCAGTAGGAAGTACTATCTCCCTTCTACCATGTATACAGGGGTATAATTTATATGTATTATAACATCATCTCTGTCTATATAAGTGCCAACATAAGAGTAACATAGCAGTAACAATAAAATTCCATGTTATGAATTAACTCTGAAGCCTAAAAAGACAGGTAACAACATGACGTAGCGCTGGACAGTAGGTACCTTGGACTAGAATATATTATAGGCATTCAGCAAGGGCAGATATAGAAGACTCAGCTCCTTGTGTGTAGGGGTTTAAAGTATGGAGGAATCATTTTTCCTAGGGGGAGTCAGTTGTTTGTCATTCCAAGGGAGAATAAAGGCATTTAGGATAGATGTGGTTACTCCTCAGAATTTTAGGTGTACAGTATAAATAAGTTAACTGAAAAGGCTTAACCCCTGTTTTGCAGTTCCAAGTAGAATATCATAAACTTGTGTAACATGCCTGGAGCAACAACCGCATAAAAGATGAGGGTCAGTAAGGGTTGACTAGAACATGGATTTGTGACAATTTACAAACAGGTCTCAACAATATAGATGGTAATATATAAAAAGAAAAAACAGTAATGGTGCAGTAAATATAAAGAGAACACCAGAAATGAACATGAACATGAAACCCCACATTGGGAGATATAGCAGATATCAGTGTTCCAGGAGCCCACAATATCCACTAGCAGGACATGTCCAGAATGTCAGCCTATGCCCTCCTTTAGTGACTGGGAGCTACAGTTAGTAGGGCTTATCTCTTCACTTTCCCTCCCAGTCTCCCTGTATAGTCCAACAGGCAACATACTGTGGAGAATGCAACATGAAGGAGGAATTATCGGGGTTAATGAGCTGCCATAGTATGTGGTTTCTAAAATACACTTATTGCCTGTCATTAGGATCAGACGAGCTCTTCTACGCTGTGCATAACATGGAGCGTGTATGAAGTGCTGCGTTGTGTACTCCTTTGTTATAGATCGAAGCTCTGGTCCCGTCACGATCAGCTGCTTTGCTGTAGGGTCCAGTGGTGCTGCAGCAACCTCAAAGCACTCGTCTAAATGACCATCCGTATGGGCAGAGAGAATCGCTGAAAAATGGACCTCCTTAGTCCGCTCAGGATATGCACTGGGCCCAGAAAGAGACAGAGCGTCAGATGTTTCAGCCGGGTCCGATAACGGTGTGTCACTCCCACCTTCCGCCATCACAGGGTAAGAAATTGGTTGACAAGCCTCATGGCACTCCGTTCTGTAAAAGAAGCATATGGTGCTGCAAGTTGTTAAATTGCGAGTCCATGGCCCACTCCAGTGCTGTAAGTGCAGCAATGACATCCGCCTTCATCATAATTAAGTGTTGCGTGTGCGTTTGAAAGTTTCTCTATTCTTTACACTATCCCTCAGGTATATGGAAATTGATTAGCTGGTGTGCTGCTAATCAAATGTCTAGGCAGCCAGGAGAGTTTATCCCTGCAGGGCGATGTCAACTGCTTTGCTCCAGGTAACGGGGAAGAGGTAGCAGCTAGATCAAGGGCCACCACCGTTATCTTGAATAGGCCTAAATAGAGCTCTCCATTGTACTATTTATATAATATTGGTACCATCCAGGGTGACATATGTTGGTATTACTTGTCCCTTTAATATAAGGCATCGTTGTCTCTCCAAAAACAGGATAATCAGCGGATTATGGTATGATAAGTGAAGAGCTCGCATTTTTCCAGCCTAGCATGGCTGCTGCCCGGAAATGCTGCAACAAACTAATTTAACCCCTAAACCTAATGCCCCCCTAACTTTATATTAAAATTACAATTTCCCTATCTTAAATTAAAATAAAACTTACTTGTCAAATTAAGAAAAATAAAGTTTAAACTAAAAATTAAACTAATATAACTATTAAACTAAACTTAAAGGGACAGTCTAGTCAAAATTAAACTTTTATGATTCAGATAGGGCGTGCAATTTTAAACAACTTTCCAATTTACTTTTATCATCAAATTTGCTTTGTTCCCTTGGTGGTATTTTTGAAAAGCTAAACCTAGGTAGGCTCAAACTGATTTCTAAACTGTTGAAAACCGCCCCATAGCTCAGAGCATTTTGAAAGTTTTTCACAGTTAGACAGTACAAGTTCATGTGTGTCATATAGATACCATTGTGCTCACTCCCATGGAGTTATTTAGGAGTCTGCACTGATTGGCTAAACTGCATATCTGTCAAAAGCACTGAGATAAGGGGGCAGCCTACAGAGGCTTAGATACAAGGTAATCACAGAGTTAGAACATATATTAATATAACTGTGCTGGTTATGCAAAATTGGGGAATGGGTAATTAAGGGATTATCTATCTTTTTAAACAAATCAAATTCTGGTCTAGACTGTCCCTTTAAATCAACTACCAATTAAAGAAAACTAAAATACACATTAAAAAAATCCTAACACTTGGTTCTCCTTCCGAAGTTGTTATACATCTTACAGAATATTCCAATAAATATTTTTGAAAATGATATTCGTTCACTTAATAGTGCAGTTAGAAGATTCATATGTCAGGAGAAAAGATCTAGGATATCCCTATTTAAACTATATCTTGCAAAGGAATATGGAGGTTTAACTCTACCAGACATCAGATTATGTTACCTTGTCTTTTTGGCACGTACAGTGACAGATTGGATTTTCTCCAAAAATTATGTATTGAACAACTCACTTGAAGAAAGCATTTGTAATCCATTTCTTCCAATAGGGCTAATTCCCATTGAAATTAAGAAGCTCAAAACTTTCCTTAACCCATTAAAGGCCTGGTGGAAAATAGGGTATCTTCTAAAGGTTAACTGCAAGGCCTCTCAGTATTTACCAATAATGGGGAATCCAAAATTTAAATCTGGCTTCAATTTAGTAATTTTTAAATTAAAAAGTGGCTTATTTCTAGGATGACCATATTGCTACTTTAAAAAGGGACATATATGAAAAATACATATGTCAGGGCTGTTTAAAGAAATGCTTTGAATAATGTTCTGTTATAAGAACCCTGACATATGTATTTTTCATATGTGTCCCTTTTTAAAGCGGCAATATGGTCAGCCTACTTATTTCAGGCCTGGAAAGGGCCAAGCAACTTATTGACAAGGAAAAAAAAAAGTGTAAAAACATTTGAGGAATAGAAAAATGAGTTCAATATATCTAACAAGGAATTTTTTACATATTTGCAAATAAGACATTTTATCTTAGAACTTGTAAAAGATGCAGGTTGGTGTTGGGCCTTGGGTAAACTGGAAAGCTGTCTATTGTTAATTAAAAGTGGACACGTCAATTACTCCAGGTTATTTTCTTTTTAGTGCTAGTAAGGGCGCCCGTCTCCTAGAACAGATTGCGTCAGATTGGAATTCATTAATCCTTCTGAATAATATAGACTCAAAATGTCTTCAAAAATGAATTCATAAAGTATAACGGGCTACTCTCTCTGCCACTTGGAGAGAAACACATATCAAATTAATGCATAAAACATATTTTACTCCTGAAAAAGGCTACAAATTACACAACTTAAACTTTAGTAAATGCCCTAAATGTTCCTTTCCTGCAGCAGACTTGGTTCATATGTTGTGGAAATGCCCGAAAATCAGACACTTCTGGTATAAATTAGAATTCTGGCTAAATAACTCATTGAATATCTCCCCTCTGGCTTTTTTATTGGCACATATTATATTTTGTATAAAATCCAATGTAGGATATCAACCCCAGGAAAAACTAATAATATTGTCTCTCTTAGCAGAAAGATATTTAATTTTTAAAAACTGGAAAAAATGAAGGACCCCTACGATTTTGGAGGTTAGAAATTGCCTGAAGAAGCAGTGTATGTTGGAGCAAAGAGACATGAATATAGATATTGAGTCGGATATCAGACAATTCTTTAAATAATGGTCAGTTTTTATTAAAACATTTTCGAAGACTGAAATAGACTATAGGATTTTTCCGTTTAAGAATTCAGAGCTAGTACTACTTGGCATCTGGTAATAAAATTAGATAAAGTGGAAAGAAGTGGAGTTCATCTCTCCCTTCCCCATTCCCCCTTCCCATCCCTTTTTTTTTTTTTTTGCGGAAGGATAACTAAGATGAGACTTGTTAATAAGTAAGGCCTGAAAGGCCTCAGTAACCAGAGAGAGATGTCAGACATCAATTGATCACACCGGGATAAGAATGTTATGATGATAGATTAATTTTGTCAGATACGATTACCTCAAATGTATAATTATACCTTCCTCTGAGGTATACAGCTGTTTTTGTGTTTTCCCTCCCCCCCTTTTTTTTCTTCTCTATCTTCTATTTTCTGTTTTAGTTTTTGGTTGTTTTTCTCTTCTTTTTCTCTTTACAACATAAAAACTCCAGCAATGTGATGATAGAGTTTAATGTTATGCCTGTCTAGTTTCAATGCTCAAAGTTTCAAAGTATTTACAATGTAATTGTTTTATTTCTCTATGATTCTTTTGCTATTTGGTCTGGTAAGGCATGGATTCTGTACATATGATCCATTGTTGGTACTAAAATCAAGATTTAAAAAAAAAAATTCTAACACTACTATAAAAATTACAAAAAAAAATAACAAACACTAAATTATGAAAAATAACAAACGAAATTATCAAAAATAAAATAGAATTACAACTAATCTAATAGCCCTATAAAAATAAAAAAAGCCCACCCAAAATAAAACAAACCCTAGCCTACAATAAACTACCAATAGCCCTTAATGGGACCTTTTTGGGGGCTTTGCCCCAAAGAAATCATCTCTTTTACCTGTAAAAAAAACACAAAGACCCCCAACAGTAAAACCCACCACCCAACCAACCCCCCAAAATAATAAACCTAACTCTAACAAAATCCTAAGCTACCCATTGCCCTGAAAAAGGCATTTGTATGGGCATTGCCCTTAAAAGGGCATTCAGCTCTTTTGCTTGCCCTGAAAAGGGCATTCAGCTCTTTTAAGAAAAGCCCAAACCCTAAACTAAAAAAAAAACACCCAAAAAAGTTTAAAAAATCCTAACACTAACCCCCGAAGATCCACTTACAGTTTCTGAAGTCTAGACATCCAGGCGGCTAGAAGTCTTCATCCAGGTGGCAAGAAGTCTTCATCCAGGCGGCGAGGTCTTCATCCAAACAGACGGCGTCTTCTATCTTCATTCAGGCGGCATCATCTATCTTCATCCTGGTGGCATCTTCTATTTTCATCCCGGTGGCATCTTCTATCTTCATCCCGGCAGCGCAGAGTGGGTCCATCCTGAAGACATCCGGCGCGGAGCATCCTCTTCATACGGTCGCCGCCGTATACTGAATCTTCAATGCAAGGGAGCCTTTTTTGAAAATGGCGTCCCTTGCATTCCTATTGGCTGATTTGATTTTGAAAAATCAAGTCAGCCAATAGGATGAGAGCTAGTGAAATCCTATTGTGAAAAAAAGAAGAGAGGCGCACAAATGTGTGTATCAATCGGTACAATTCGGAAAAACTCCAAATATTGTATGCACAGGGTACTCACACTTTGGCACAGCACACCAGTGTGCTTGTGGAAGCGGGCTGGCACTCAGAGCTGACCAGCTGGCTCTCTCCGGCACTTTCTTGGAAACAGTGGCTGTCCTGTATGTTAGGCTGTCTGGTAGTGGTGTGCTTGTATTCAAACTCCAGGCTCAAGTTGTATTAAAATGAATTAAAAACTTTTATTGCACAGGGTTAACAAGCACATATGAAATAGGTACAAGTAAAATATTGCTACGCGTTTCTCGGCCCTCCTGGCCGTTTCATCAGGCATATAAACTACATTAAAATCTCGGCTTTTTATTGCCGCCACTACCAAACAGTTTCTAACAAACCCTCCCCTTTTTGTTCCCATTGGGTATTTAGAGATGAGCCTAACATTGCTAGTACATTTGAAAACGGATGCTAACTAAATAGTGTTTCAAAATATTAAAATCCATATCTCTTTCTAGCAAACACACTAATTTTTAGTAGCGAGTTGCAACTACAATTGTTATACAATAATAGTAACTTGATGTGGATACATGCTTTTGTATCGAATATCAACAATTTAGAAACGACAGATCGTCCCTTCAATAGGTTAACACACGGACCAATTGTAAGGCTCTGTTCTCGATGAATGTTTACACACCCCTATTTGTTGTTTTGCATTGAAGCAATGCAATCGCCATTCTGTCAATCAAATTGATCATCGTGATGTCAGCTTTACATCTTAACATAATATCTTTCTAGCGGGCACACTAATCTTTAGTAGCAAATTGCAACTACAAACATTATACAATAATAGTAACTTGATGTTGTTACATACTTTTATATCGGGAATCCACTATTTAGAAACAAAAATTCGTCCCTTTAATAGGTGGAAAAAACGGACCAATTGTAAGGCTCTGTTCTCGATAAACATTTACCCACCCCTATTTGTGGTTTTGCATTGAAACAATGCAATCGCCATTCTGCCTATTAAATTAATCTTCGTGATTTCTGCTTTATATCTTAACATAATTTAGAAGAATAGTTGTTACATTTGACACTCTATGTTATTGGCTAATCTCGAGGTGAATAACAACCCCCATAGTGACGATGTAGGTACCCTTATTAACCTAATGGTGAATAAATACCAGAACTAGGCACGAACATGTGTTTAGTGTCTATACAAGACTATAAATTGGCTGTTATATTGATTATTCTAATATATTGGAGTCACTCTGTTAGCTCTAGAGCGAATGAGTGAGTGTAATGTGACTATAAATTCATAGTGATAGTGCATACTTCATAACTTACAATTGATATAGTGTGACAATATGTGTAATGTATGGTAATAAGGCAAATAATTAGTTCTATATGTGACTATATTGTTGACTAAGAAAAAAGATCGAGTAGAGTCTGTGTGATGGTGGTGTGAAAATGTGACAAACATGTACGAGTGTAGCGTGAGCAAAAGTATTGTGATATGAAAATTGGGATTGCTGGATTTTTAGCGTGTATATTCTCTAAATCCCTAGTGTCCCTTCTAATGTCTAGAAGAAGTGGAAACATGGTGCAAGTGCTATGACCTCATGCCAGTGGTGGATTGGAGGTTATGGGGAATCTAATTGTGCTCCGATGTATGGTGACAATTCTAGTGGTGTACAGTATAAAGGTTTAATTAAAATAGATTAATGGCAAGTGATGGGACGGTCCTGTTTATGACGATTATTGGGGAATGTGTCCTATTTCGGGGGGGCTAGTAAAAAGTAGTCTATGTGTCTATGTGCAATACGTGTTGTATAGTTTATATATGGGTCATAAAGGTGGCAACGGGTATAAGGCGTGAATAGGTATGGTGGATACCCCATCATAGAGATCGAGGTCTGTCTAGCTGATTATAAATGGGGGATCAATATTTGACTAAAAAGCAGCAGAGTCTATTACTTCATTAAGGCCGTTAGGAAAGAGGGAGCCAAATCTAAAAATCCAATAGGTCTCCCTTTGGCGAAGTTTTGTAAATCTGTTGTATCTGTGGGAGCTAGGGATGCTTTCAAGAGGTGTTATAGTGAAAGGACAGGTTTCTCCATTATGTTCATGGACATAGTGCCTAGATACACTGTGTTTCATGGATTTTTTCTTTATGTTTCGATTATGTTCACTCCATCTTGTGCGAACATTTCGAATAGTGCGCCCCAAATACTGTTGTCCACATCTGCATGACAACACATAGACTACATATGAGGAGCTGCATGTCAGATACTCATTGATGGTGAAAATTTCTCCAGTGACATGTGATTTAATTGTTTTAATTTTGTGTGAGATATGTTTACACATGTGGCACCTAATTTTGCCACATTTAAATACTCCCTTTCTGTTAGGGTTATTTTGTGTATATTTGCCTTTAACTTTCTTGGAGATGACTACCTTGCTGGGAGCTAAAGTTTGTTTAATGGTGGGTGCTCTTTTATAAATCACGTTTGGTGTGTTTTGTAGATCTTTTTTCAAAATGGGGTCTTTCAATAAAATGGGCCAGTGTTTTAATAACACTTTTTTTATACGTTTGGCATTAGAATTAAATTGTGTCACAAAACAGGGTTGTTGAAGTATCTCTATAGCATCATTATTCGGCTTTGTTGCTTTCTTAGTGCGAAGAATGTTTGATCTATCCAAGTGGTATGCTTTCTCATATCCACTCATAATGATATCTCTAGGATAGCCCTTTTCTTCAAATCTCTGAATGAGAATTTTGGACTGTTCACAATATTTGTCTAATGAGCTACAATTTCTTCTAATTCTGCAAAATTGGCTGTATGGTATACTTTTTTTCCATTGATGATGATGATTGCTATTGAAATGGAGAAAGTTATTACAATCAACAGTTTTGAAATATGTAGATGTGGCTATATTTTGTTCGGTGTCCCATGTAAGATTTAGGTCGAGGAAATCAATAGATTCTCGTTGAATCTTGGAGGTGAATTGAATGCCCATAGAGTTGTTATTGAGGTATGTACAGATTAAACTAGCCTCCTCTACTGTACCTTTAAAAATAAAAATCAAATCATCTATGTAACGGCCATAGAACACCAGGTTCGCCCCCCAGTTGGAATTATAGATATATCTCTCCTCGAAACATCCCATGAAGAGATTCGCAAAGCTGGGGGCAAACCTGGTGCCCATGGCCGTTCCCTTAATCTGCAAATAAAAATCATCTAAAAATTGAAAATAATTGTGTTTGAGTATAAACTCAATAAGTGTCAGAATATATTCTTTTTGTATATTGGGCATGTAAATATCGGTATCTAAATAGTGTTTAGTGGTCTGAATACCTAGTTCATGAGATATGTTAGAGTACAGGGCGCTCACGTCGGCTGTTATCCACATGGCGCCCACCTCATATTTAAAATCTTTAATCTTGAACAGTAAATCAGTAGTGTCTTGAATAAATGAAGGCAAATTATGAACATACTTCTGTAAAAAGTGGTCAATGTATTGAGATAACCTGTCTGTAATGCTATTGATACCAGCAATGATGGGACGACCAGGTGGTTTAAAGCGATCCTTGTGGATCTTTGGAAGGTGGTAGTAGTAAGGGGTAGAGGGATGGGAAGGGGTGAGGAATTTCCGCTCTTTGGTGTTGAGCATCCCCTTGCTACTACCATCCTCCAAAAGACCCAACAGTTTTTCCAAAAAAATAGACGTGGGATCTGTATCTAGTTTCCTGTAGTATTCCTTGTTGAGAAGGATATTGTGAGCCTCATTGACATAGTCTTTATAATCTTGTAGAACAATCCCACCCCCCTTATCCGCCTGCCTAATTACCAGGTGGGGGTCGTTGGCCAGGGATTTTAGGGCTTTTTCTTCATTGGGCCATAATCTCATTTGTTTGTTTAGTTTGCTGGGAAGTTTGTTAAAATCTTCCATTACCATTTGTTGGAAAAGATCTATGTATGTGACATCATCCTTGGGAGGATTGAAACTAGATGGTGGTGATAATGTGGTGTGTATAAACCCCTCAAATAGATCTTCCATCAATAGATCTGGTTCAGCATAAATGGTCTGTGTCTGACTATTCATAGAGTTCTTCTAGACATTAGAAGGGACACTAGGGATTTAGAGAATATACACGCTAAAAATCCAGCAATCCCAATTTTCATATCACAATACTTTTGCTCACGCTACACTCGTACATGTTTGTCACATTTTCACACCACCATCACACAGACTCTACTCGATCTTTTTTCTTAGTCAACAATATAGTCACATATAGAACTAATTATTTGCCTTATTACCATACATTACACATATTGTCACACTATATCAATTGTAAGTTATGAAGTATGCACTATCACTATGAATTTATAGTCACATTACACTCACTCATTCGCTCTAGAGCTAACAGAGTGACTCCAATATATTAGAATAATCAATATAACAGCCAATTTATAGTCTTGTATAGACACTAAACACATGTTCGTGCCTAGTTCTGGTATTTATTCACCATTAGGTTAATAAGGGTACCTACATCGTCACTATGGGGGTTGTTATTCACCTCGAGATTAGCCAATAACATAGAGTGTCAAATGTAACAACTATTCTTCTAAATTATGTTAAGATATAAAGCAGAAATCACGAAGATTAATTTAATAGGCAGAATGGCGATTGCATTGTTTCAATGCAAAACCACAAATAGGGGTGGGTAAATGTTTATCGAGAACAGAGCCTTACAATTGGTCCGTTTTTTCCACCTATTAAAGGGACGAATTTTTGTTTCTAAATAGTGGATTCCCGATATAAAAGTATGTAACAACATCAAGTTACTATTATTGTATAATGTTTGTAGTTGCAATTTGCTACTAAAGATTAGTGTGCCCGCTAGAAAGATATTATGTTAAGATGTAAAGCTGACATCACGATGATCAATTTGATTGACAGAATGGCGATTGCATTGCTTCAATGCAAAACAACAAATAGGGGTGTGTAAACATTCATCGAGAACAGAGCCTTACAATTGGTCCGTGTGTTAACCTATTGAAGGGACGATCTGTCGTTTCTAAATTGTTGATATTCGATACAAAAGCATGTATCCACATCAAGTTACTATTATTGTATAACAATTGTAGTTGCAACTCGCTACTAAAAATTAGTGTGTTTGCTAGAAAGAGATATGGATTTTAATATTTTGAAACACTATTTAGTTAGCATCCGTTTTCAAATGTACTAGCAATGTTAGGCTCATCTCTAAATACCCAATGGGAACAAAAAGGGGAGGGTTTGTTAGAAACTGTTTGGTAGTGGCGGCAATAAAAAGCCGAGATTTTAATGTAGTTTATATGCCTGATGAAACGGCCAGGAGGGCCGAGAAACGCGTAGCAATATTTTACTTGTACCTATTTCATATGTGCTTGTTAACCCTGTGCAATAAAAGTTTTTAATTCATTTTAATACAACTTGAGCCTGGAGTTTGAATACAAGCACACCACTACCAGACAGCCTAACATACAGGACAGCCACTGTTTCCAAGAAAGTGCCGGAGAGAGCCAGCTGGTCAGCTCTGAGTGCCAGCCCGCTTCCACAAGCACACTGGTGTGCTGTGCCAAAGTGTGAGTACCCTGTGCATACAATATTTGGAGTTTTTCCGAATTGTACCGATTGATACACACATTTGTGCGCCTCTCTTCTTTTTTTCACCATCTTTCCAGCAAACACGTTTTCCATTTCGGGATCGTTGTGGAGAGTGCAGCCGCGGGAAAGTGTCCCTAGCCTTGGGACCAATTGAGACTTCCAGGATTCCAAGGACTTTATCTCCGAAACCTAGCCAACCAATTATGGACATTGAATTCAACGCCATTTAATGAGGTTCCACTTTTCATTATATCAATAGTGATTGTAATTTCTGATTTGTTGTTCAATTGTGTTTTAGACATTGTTGTAGTTAGTTGTTTAGGTTAACAACTGTTCATTTTTTACTCATATGTTGTGTATAGTGAGCGCCCTCTGGTGACCTAGGTCATTTATTCTGAAATCCTATTGGCTGTTCAAATCAAATTTTGTTTTGAACAGCCAATAGGATCTTACTAGCTCTCATCCTATTGACTGATTCGATTTTCCAAAATCAAATCAGCCAATAGGAATTAAAGGGACGCCATTTTGAAAAGGCTCTCTTGCATTGAAGATTCAGTGTACAGCTGCGACCGTATGAAGAGGATGCTCCGCGCAGGATGTCTTCAGGATGGACCCAATCTGCGCTACCGGGATGAAGATAGAAGACGCCGCCGGGATGAAAATAGAAGACGCCGCTGGGATGAAGATAGAAGACCGCCACCGGGATAAAGATAGAAGATGCCACCTGGATGGACGAAGACCTCGCTGCCTGGATGAAGACTTCACGCCACATGGATGTTGGGACTTCAGAAACTGTAAGTGGATCTTCGGCGGTTAGTGTTAGAATTTCTTTAACTTTTTTGAGTGGGTTTTTTTTAGCTTAGGGTTTGGGCTTTTCTTAAAAGAGCTGAATGCCCTTTTCAGGGCAAGCAAAAGAGCTGAATGTCCTTTTAAGGGCAATGCCCATACAAATGCCCTTTTCAGGGCAATGGGTAGCTTAGGTTTGTTATTTTTCGTAATTTAGTGTTATTTTTTGTAATTTAGTATTTTTTATCTTTGTAATTAGATACTTTGTAATTTTTATAGTAGTGTTAGGATTTTTTTAATGGGTATTTTAGTTTTCTTTAATTAGTAGCTAGTTTAATTTTAGTTTAATAGTTATATTTAATTGTTAGTTTAAACTTAGTTTTTTTAGTTTGACAGGTAAGTTTTAATTTAATTTAAGATAGGAAAATTGTAATTTTAATATAAAGTGAGGGGGGTGTTAGAATTAATGGTTACTAGTTTAAATTAGTTTATTGCAATGTGGGGGCTTTTTGTTTAGGGGTTAATAGTTTAATTTGGTATATTTTGTTGTGGGGGCTTGTGGTTTAGGGGTTAATAGGTTTATTATAGTGGCGGCGGTGGCGGGGAGCTGCGGAATAGGGGTAAATAACTTTATTATAGTGGGGGCGATGTGGGCGGACGGCAGATTAGGGGTTAATAATATTTAAATAGTGTTTGTGATGCGGGAGGGTGGCTGGTTTAAGGGTTAATAGGTAGTTTATGGGTGTTAGTGTACTTTGTAACACTATAGTTATGAGTTTTATGTAACACTTTTGTTGCGCAAAACCCATAACTACTGGTCTCAGAAGGTGGGACGGATCTTGTAGGAATAGGCTATACCGCAAGCATTTTAGCCTCACTGAAAAAACATAATTTATGCTTACCTGATAAATTTATTTCTCTTGTAGTGTATCCAGTCCACGGATCATCCATTACTTATGGGATATTAACTCCTCCCCAACAGGAAGTGCAAGAGGATTCACCCAGCAGAGCTGCTATATAGCTCCTCCCCTAACTGCCATTACCAGTCATTCGACCGAAAAAATGCAGAGAAAGGAAAACCATAGGGTGCAGTGGTGACTGTAGTTTAATGGAAAAATTACCTGCCTTAAAGTGACAGGGCGGGCCGTGGACTGGATACACTACAAGAGAAATAAATTTATCAGGTAAGCATAAATTATGTTTTCTCTTGTTAAGTGTATCCAGTCCACGGATCATCCATTACTTATGGGATACCAATACCAAAGCTAAAGTACACGGATGACGGGAGGGACAGGCAGGCTCTTTATACGGAAGGAACCACTGCCTGAAGAACCTTTCTCCCAAAAACAGCCTCCGAAGAAGCAAAAGTGTCAAATTTGTAAAATTTGGAAAAAGTATGAAGAGAAGACCAAGTTGCAGCCTTGCAAATCTGTTCAACATAAGCCTCATTCTTAAAGGCCCAAGTGGAAGCCACAGCTCTAGTAGAATGTGCTGTCATTCTTTCAGGATGCTGCTGTCCAGCAGTCTCATAGGCTAACCGTATTATGCTACGAAGCCAAAAGGAGAGAGAGGTAGCCGAAGCTTTTTGACCTCTCCTCTGACCAGAATAAACGACAAACAGGGAAGACGTTTGTCGAAAATCCTTAGTTGCCTGTAGATAAAATTTCAGGGCACGGACTACATCTAGATTGTGTAGCAGACGTTCCTTTTTCGAAGAAGGATTAGGACACAAAGATGGAACCACAATCTCTTGATTGATATTCCTGTTAGTGACCACCTTAGGTAGGAACCCAGGTTTAGTATGCAGAACTACCTTGTCTGAATGAAAAATCAGATAAGGAGAATCACAATGTAAGGCAGATAACTCAGAGACTCTTCGAGCCGAGGAAATCGCCATTAAAAACAGAACTTTCCAAGATAACAACTTGATATCAATGGAATGAAGGGGTTCAAACGGAACCCCCTGTAAAACATTAAGAACTAAGTTCAAACTCCATGGTGGAGCAACAGTTTTAAACACAGGCTTGATCCTAGCTAAAGCCTGACAAAAAGCTTGAACGTCCGGAACTTCTGACAGACGTTTGTGTAAAAGAATGGACAGAGCTGAAATCTGTCCCTTTAAGGAACTAGCGGATAAACCCTTTTCTAAACCTTCTTGTAGAAAAGACAATATCCTCGGAATCCTAACCTTACTCCATGAGTAACTCTTGGATTCGCACCAATATAAGTATTTGCGCCATATCTTATGGTAAATCTTTCTGGTAACAGGCTTCCTAGCCTGTATTAAGGTATCAATAACTGACTTAGAAAAACCACGTTTTGATAAAATCAAGCGTTCAATTTCCAAGCAGTCAGCTTCAGAGAAATTAGATTTTGATGTTTGAAGGGACCCTGGATCAGAAGGTCCTGTTTCAGAGGTAGCGACCAAGGTGGACAGGATGACATGTCCACTAGATCTGCATACCAAGTCCTGCGTGGCCATGCAGGCGCTATTAGAATCACTGATGCTCTCTCCTGTTTGATTCTGGCAATCAATCGAGGAAGCATCGGGAAGGGTGGAAACACATAAGCCATCCCGAAGGTCCAAGGTGCTGTCAAAGCATCTATCAGAACCGCTCCCGGATCCCTGGATCTGGACCCGTAACGAGGAAGCTTGGCGTTCTGTCGCGACGCCATGAGATCTATCTCTGGTTTGCCCCAACGTCGAAGTATTTGGGCAAAGACCTTCGGATGAAGTTCCCACTCCCCCGGATGAAAAGTCTGACGACTTAAGAAATCCGCCTCCCAGTTCTCCACTCCCGGGATGTGGATTGCTGACAGGTGGCAAGAGTGAGACTCTGCCCAGCGAATTATCTTTGATACTTCCATCATTGCTAGGGAGCTTCTTGTCCCTCCCTGATGGTTGATGTAAGCTACAGTCGTGATGTTGTCCGACTGAAACCTGATGAACCCCCGAGTTGTTAACTGGGGCCAAGCCAGAAGGGCATTGAGAACTGCTCTCAATTCCAGAATGTTTATTGGTAGGAGACTCTCCTCCTGATTCCATTGTCCCTGAGCCTTCAGAGAATTCCAGACAGCGCCCCAACCTAGTAGGCTGGCGTCTGTTGTTACAATTGTCCAGTCCGGCCTGCTGAATGGCATCCCCCTGGACAGATGTGGCTGAGAAAGCCACCATAGAAGAGAATTTCTGGTCTCTTGATCCAGATTCAGAGTAGGGGACAAGTCTGAGTAATCCCCATTCCACTGACTTAGCATGCACAATTGCAGCGGTCTGAGATGTAGGCGTGCAAAGGGTACTATGTCCATTGCTGCTACCATTAAGCCGATCACCTCCATGCATTGAGCTACTGACGGGTGTTGAATGGAATGAAGGACACGGCATGCATTTTGAAGCTTTGTTAACCTGTCTTCTGTCAGGTAAATCTTCATTTCTACAGAATCTATAAGAGTCCCCAAGAAGGGAACTCTTGTGAGTGGAAAGAGAGAACTCTTCTTTTCGTTCACCTTCCATCCATGCGACCTTAGAAATGCCAGTACTAACTCTGTATGAGACTTGGCCGTTTGAAAGCTTGAAGCTTGTATCAGAATGTCGTCTAGGTACGGAGCTACCGCAATTCCTCGCGGTCTTAGTACTGCCAGAAGAGCACCCAGAACCTTTGTGAAGATTCTCGGAGCCGTAGCCAATCCGAATGGAAGAGCTACAAACTGGTAATGCCTGTCTAGAAAGGCAAACCTTAGATACCAGTAATGATCTTTGTGAATCGGTATGTGAAGGTAAGCATCCTTTAAATCCACTGTGGTCATGTACTGACCCTTTGGATCATGGGTAAAATTGTCCGAATAGTTTCCATTTTGAACGATGGAACTCTTAGGAATTTGTTTAGGATCTTTAAATCCAAGATTGGCCTGAAAGTTCCCTCTTTTTTGGGAACCACAAACAGATTTGAGTAAAACCCTTGTCCTTGTTCCGACCGCGGAACCGGATGGATCACTCCCATTAATAAAAGATCTTGTACGCAGCGTAGAAACGCCTCTTTCTTTATTTGGTTTGTTGACAACCTTGACAGATGAAATCTCCCTCTTGGGGGAGAGAATTTGAAGTCTAGAAGGTATCCCTGAGATATGATCTCTAACGCCCAGGGATCCTGGACATCTCTTGCCCAAGCCTGGGCGAAGAGAGAAAGTCTGCCCCCCACTAGATCCGTTCCCGGATCGGGGGCCCTCGATTCATGCTGTCTTAGGGGCAGCAGCAGGTTTCCTGGCCTGCTTGCCCTTGTTCCAGGACTGGTTAGGTCTCCAGTCTTGTCTGTAGCGAGCAACAGCTCCTTCCTGTTTTGGTGCAGAGGAAGTTGATGCTGCTCCTGCTTTGAAATTACGAAAGGAACGAAAATTAGACTGTCTAGCCTTAGGTTTGGCTCTGTCTTGAGGCAGGGCATGGCCTTTACCTCCTGTAATGTCAGCGATAATTTCTTTCAACCCGGGCCCGAATAAGGTCTGCCCTTTGAAAGGTATATTAAGCAATTTAGATTTAGAAGTAACGTCAGCTGACCAGGATTTTAGCCACAGTGCTCTGCGTGCCTGAATGGCGAATCCGGAATTCTTAGCCGTAAGTTTAGTTAAATGTACTACGGCATCTGAAATAAATGAGTTAGCTAACTTAAGGGCTTTAAGCTTGTGTGTAATCTCATCTAATGGAGCTGATTCAAGTGTCTCTTCCAGAGACTCAAACCAAAATGCTGCTGCAGCCGTGACAGGCGCAATGCATGCAAGAGGTTGCAATATAAAACCTTGTTGAACAAACATTTTCTTAAGGTAACCCTCTAACTTTTTATCCATTGGATCTGAAAAGGCACAGCTATCCTCCACCGGGATAGTGGTACGCTTAGCTAAAGTAGAAACTGCTCCCTCCACCTTAGGGACCGTTTGCCATAAGTCCCGTGTGGTGGCGTCTATTGGAAACATCTTTCTAAATATCGGAGGGGGTGAGAACGGCACACCGGGTCTATCCCACTCCTTAGTAACAATTTCAGTAAGTCTCTTAGGTATAGGAAAAACGTCAGTACTCGCCGGTACCGCAAAATATTTATCCAACCTACACATTTTCTCTGGTATTGCAACTGTGTTACAATCATTCAGAGCCGCTAACACCTCCCCTAGTAATACACGGAGGTTTTCCAGCTTAAATTTAAAATTTGAAATATCTGAATCCAGTTTGTTTGGATCAGAACCGTCACCCGCAGAATGAAGCTCTCCGTCCTCATGTTCTGTAAATTGTGACGCAGTGTCTGACATGGCCCTAATATTATCAGCGCACTCTGTTCTCACCCCAGAGTGATCACGCTTACCTCTTAGTTCTGGTAATTTAGCCAAAACTTCAGTCATAACCGTAGCCATATCCTGTAATGTGATTTGTAATGGCCGCCCAGATGTACTTGGCGCTACAATATCACGCACCTCCCGAGCGGGAGATGCAGGTACTGACACGTGAGGCAAGTTAGTCGGCATAACTCTCCCCTCGTTGTTTGGTGAAATATGTTCAATTTGTACAGATTGACTTTTATTTAAAGTAGCATCAATACAGTTAGTACATAAATTTCTATTGGGCTCCACTTTGGCTTTAGCACATATAGCACAGATATCTTCCTCTGAATCAGACATGTTTAACACACTAGCAAATAAACTAGCAACTTGGAAATACTTTTCAAGTAATTTACTATAATATGAAAACGTACTGTGCCTATAAGAAGCACAGAAAAAGTTATGACAGTTGAAAATTAATAAACTGAAAAGTTATAGCATCAAATCTTTGTAAAAAACACAATTTTAGCAAAGGATTGCTCCCATTAGCAAAGGATAACTAACCCTGATAGCAGAAAAAAAAAATACAGAAATAAACGTTTTTTTATCACAGTCAACTACAATCTCACAGCTCTGCTGTGAGTGATTACCTCCCTCAAAACAAGTTTTGAAGACCCCTGAGTTCTGTAGAGATGAACCGGATCATGCAGGGAAGACAATAAACTTCTGACTGAATTTTTTGATGCGTAGCAAAAGCGCCAAAAAAGGCCCCTCCCCCTCACACATAACAGTGAGAGAGATCAGTAAACTGTCATAAATTAAATAAAACGACTGCCAAGTGGAAAAAAATAGTGCCCAAAACATTTTTTCACCCAGTACCTCAGAAAATTAAACGATTTTACATGCCAGCAAAAAACGTTTAACATTAATAAATTGAGTGTTATTAAAAAGCTTGTTGCTAGTCCCTGCAAATTAGGCTAAAGTTTTATGCATACAGTATAATTCCAGTGAAGTGCCATTCCCCAGAATACTGAAGTGTAAAATATACATACATGACAGCCTGATACCAGTTGCTGCTACTGCATTTAAGGCTGAGTTTACATTATATCGGTATGGCAGAATTTTCTCATCAATTCCATTGTCATAAAATAATAAGCTGCTACATACCTCTTTGCAGATTAATCTGCCCGCTGTCCCCTGATCTGAAGTTTACCTCTCCTCAGATGGCCGAGAAACAGCAATATGATCTTAACTACTCCGGCTAAAATCATAGAAAAACTCAGGTAGATTCTTCTTCAAATTCTACCAGAGAAGGAATAACACACTCCGGTGCTATTATAAAATAACAAACTTTTGATTGAAGGTATGAAACTAAGTATAATCACCACAGTCCTCTCACACATCCTATCTATTCGTTGGGTGCAAGAGAATGACTGGTAATGGCAGTTAGGGGAGGAGCTATATAGCAGCTCTGCTGGGTGAATCCTCTTGCACTTCCTGTTGGGGAGGAGTTAATATCCCATAAGTAATGGATGATCCGTGGACTGGATACACTTAACAAGAGAAACTTGTAATACCGGCGCTATAGAAATCCCATGCAAAAACGTCATTTTTTTAAGTGCGGGACTGACGTTGCGTTACAGGCTAAAAGGCTTGGGGTACAGCTATACCGACAAGACTCGTAATGGCTGCGTTACAGTTTTAACGCTGAAATTGCCATTTTTTCAGCGTTAAAACATGAACCCAAACCTCGTAATCTACCTGATAGAGTTTAATGGTGAATTTTGTTGAAACAAAAAAAAAACCCTTCAACAGGATTAGAAAATATTTCACAAAAAAATTGTTTTAAACATTTGATACATTGGCAATCTGTGCCCTTATGTTTGGAAGGGTGGTTTAGATGAGTTATGTAGAGGAAAAAAGGAAAAGTGGTATTTGTTTCTTTTTATAGTAAGTGTATTTATTATTACTATTATTATTATTATTATTATAATATATATACAATAATAATCATCAACAACCTCATCATCATCATCATCATCATTATTAAAACACAGTTACTAGCTTGAGGACCTACTTAAAGGGACAGTATACACCAATTTTAATTTAACCTCATGCAATAGATACTACTATAAAGAATAATGTGCACATAAATTGATCTAAAATCCAGTATAGAACCTTTTTAAAACTTTAAATAAAATAAAAAAAATTTAATTTCATAAGGGTGTGTGAGCTTTTTATATCCATTATATTTATATCTGTCCATAATTAGGCCCAGATTAAGTATAGCACTATTAATATCCCAGGGTGTGCTGTCAAACTCAGCCTTACTCATGTTATTATATGTCGTATTAGCGTGCCTGAGGCTTTCAATCAAGTGATAACTTTGAACTTTCAAATTGTAATTGAGTAGAATAAGAGCGCTACTGATTTAACATGAGCAGTGTTAGCGCTCAATAGTGCTAACATTTTTAGACTCCACTTGTAATCTAGGCCTTATCTCTAATTCATCCTTTTAAGTATTTTTGTTTGTTTACTATAAAACAACTACAACATCTAAAGTATGAAATAAAGTTACATAACTAGAAAAGAGATATTAGTGGTGAAAGAGGATATGATAAAAATACTGAACTGTAAACTATACATTAGTGGTCCAAAATAAGATTACAAAGCAGGAAAAAAAATATATCTAACATAAGCAAAATAATAAAATAAAAATCTTGCAGTTGTACTAATCCTTTCTATTCCCAATTTGTTTGACCCCAGGGTATCTGCATCTCTGCAATAAAGTTTTAAAGAAAAGATTCTAAGCATAATTCTAGCTACAAATGTAAGTGTAGTCTCAGTAGGACGTTTCTATCAGTTGTTTTCCTGCTGACAGATTATTAATTTTCCTTTAGTGATAAAGTTTTATATTTGATACCTCTGTTGGACAGGTCTAAAAAAGCCTAAAGTTAATTATATTGAAGAAAGAGTAAATATCAATTCCAGCAACAGCATTATCAGCACTTTAAATTTGAATTATTAATTATTATTATTACATACATTTCACCATAAAGAAATAAACTTTAAAGTAAAAGTAATGAAGAACAAAAGTATTTAAAATATTTATATTTCAAAACATTCACTTTGCTTAAAATTAATGTTATAATTACATACACCCACAACCAGTTGTGCTCGTAAGTTTACATACCAAGGCAGAATTTATGATTTCTTGGCCATTTTTCAAAGAATATGAATGATAACACAAAAACATTTCTTTCACTCATGGTTAGTGTTTGGCTGAAGCCATTAATTATCAATCAACTGTGTTTACTCTTTTTAAATCATAATGACAACAGAAACTACCCAAATGACCCTGATCAAAAGTTTACATACCCTGGTGATTTTGGCCTGATAACATGCACACAAGTTAACACAAAGGGGTCTATCTATCAAGCTCTGAAAGGAGCTTTATGGCCCGTGTTTCTGGTGAGTCTTCAGACTCGCCAGAAACAGCAGTTATGAAGCAGCGGTCACAAAGACCGCTGCTCCATAACCTGTCCGCCTGGTCTGAGCAGGCGGACAGACATCGCCGGAAATCAACCCGATCGAGTACGATCGGGTTGATTAACACCCCCTGCTGGCGGCCCATTGGCTGATGTCAGGGTTACTGTCCCTTTAAGGGTGATTTGCATAGGAGAATTCTATTGGCTGCGGCCTCTATAAGTTCCACCATTTCCTGTGGCTCCTTGCTTAGTATTCTAGTAGTAAGACTACCATTTACCTGAGCTTAATCACTTATACCTACAAACCGAATTTATTGGATTATAAATACTTGTTTTGTCAAGTCACTTCCTTGGACTGTTGCCAAGCTGCCTAACTACAGCACTCTGGGTTTATTCAGCGTCACCATACAAATCTGTATCTGCTGTGCAACCTAAAAACACCTCTGAGTAATTTCACCCCAGGTAAAAACAACCGCTCCTTTCTCACATCACCTACCTTTCTGCAAGTACTACGTTTGCAGCCGCAGCTGCTAGCTGGAGTCTCACCACCTCTCTGGTGGTTACGTCACTTAGGAGTCACCTCCCACTTAACCGGGGATACACTGTGCTGACCGCTCCCACTCTCAACTTGTTTTCAGTTGCTACGGCAGAGTAAGAACTTGCAGTGCTATACCTAACAGCTGACCGGACTACTAAGATTGCTGCCAAGCCGCAAGTATCTATTTCTTTACCACATTTGTTTGTTGTTACTTATCTGAGCCATTAATGGCCTGTAATTTTTCTCCTCACAAGGCAATCAGATTGTGGCCCCGCCAAAAGGCTATACTAAGAGGCTCTGAGAGACTATAAGTTGTAAATAGATACGTTTGGGAAAACAGCTGATTACTTTCACTGACCTCATATCTACACTAAATAATATAACATGAACTTGTTTCTATCTTATGTATATTAATCCCTGATTGAATCTACACATCAGTTTGATTTACTATTCAGTTTACATTTTCCTGTGTTTCTAATTAAGGACATAAAAGGAATAAACCTCTTCTGGGGTAATATTTTCAGATTATAACTACTCATTACTTTAATTGGATTTTACTTCACAGTAGTAAAATTCTATACAAGTAGTGATACAAATCTAATTTTAACTCTGCAATTGTGTTCTTCATTCTGACACCAGAAGGTAACCTTACAGCTGAATACGGAGAGCGTATTGCTCTCAGCATTCAGCGAGGTCTGGCGGACCTGATCTGCACTGTTAAATAGAGGCCAAAGGGGTTTGAATGGCTATTAAAGGTAGTGATCCTCACCTGTGATCTGTTTTCTTGTAATTAGTGTGTGTGTATAAAAGGTCAATGAGTTTCTGGACTCCTGACAGACCCTTGCATCTTTCATCCAGTGCTGCACTGACAATTCTGGATTCTGAGTCATGGGGAAAGCAAAATAATTGTCAAAGGATCTGCAGGAAAATGTAGTTGAACTGTATAAAACAGGAAAGATGGTCATATTTATCAAAATTGTATTTGATACTTTCCACACCTGTATCATGGGGGATACAGGTGTAGAGGGAAGCCACATCTAAAGTTAACCAGATGTAATCTGGTTGCCATTTGATGTTATCCATAATAGATAATATGTGTGGGGTATCACGTACATATGATTTTAATGTGATCACCATAGGTTTTAAATAATAATCCACAAATTGGGAAAGATTACTTGTTAGAGAGTTTATGCCCGAGATGATAGGGAGTCCTGGTGGTTGTTTTGTGGACTTTCGGTAGGTGGTAAAAAATTGCCACTCTACACATATATATATATATATTCACACACAATATACATACATACCTTTGAGCGCGTCTAAGTCAAACACCTTGACATATAACATATCCCTTTTAAAAACTTTTTATACATTTATTTCAATATTAAACATAAATTTTATATTAAATATGTATATATATATATATATATATATATATATATATATATATATATATATATATATACACAGACGTTTTGAAGACCGCTGCTCCTTAACTTTTCTGCCTGCTCTGAGGCGGCAGACAGAAATCAACCTGATCGAATACGATTGGGTTGGTTGACACCCCCTGATTGGCCGCGAATCTGCAGGGGGCGGCATTTGCATTCTTGTGAACTGCTGGTGCAATGATAAATGCCGACAGCGTATGCTGTCGGCATTTATCGATGTGCGGCAGACATGATACGCTACATCGTATCATGTCCGTCCGCACTATAATAAATATACCCCTAGGTCTCAAATCATGCTAACTTTTTTAGCACTGTAATGTGTTGCACTTGTGCACAACACATAACTTCAACTTGTAATATGAGTAATGTTTAGCGAGACTGCAATATTCATTGAAAGTATAAGAAGCACTAAAGGGATATCAACCGCACTAAGGGGTCAATTTACTACGAGCGGACATGATATGTTATAGCGCATCATGTCCGCTTCACATCGATAAATGCCGACAGCACACCCCCCCTAATCGAATCAGCCGCTAGCAGGGGGTGTCAATCAATCATTGATTTCTGTCTGGTGGACAGGTTATGGAGCAGCAGTCCTTAGACCGCTGCTTCATAACTTCTGTTTCCGGAGAGCCTGAAGGCTTGCCGGAAACACCAGGCATCAAGCTTCGTATGGAGCTTGATATATTGACCCCTGTACGTTCTCTGATTATTCTGTTTTATCATGGACTTGTAATACCAGATTGTGCGCTATTTTTTAGCATGTGCCTGCACCCTGGTCAATTAAAAGTGCTAGACTTGTAATCTGGGTCATAAATTTCCTTATGATGATAGAAAGACATTACTTTTTACGTGTCAATTATTAGCCATTAAACACTGTAACAGGGATATACAACCTTTTATGGGCATTAATCGGATAAGATACAGCCCATCTCCCTGAATCAAACATCAGACCAGACCCTTGCCTTGCAGCCCCTCTGTCATCTCCTACTGTAATATCACCGGCTTGGGTTTAGCCTCTCTGCTTGTTGTGTGTTAATAATTAATCCACTAACACAAATTACAAATATGCATTTAATGTAAATCATATTTTCACTCTAAAGTTAGATATTTCTGAAACCAATACACACATTTGGCTCTATATCCCTGATAAAGTTCAAGCAAATGTGCTTAGCAGTATGAGTTATAAGTATTTTAAAATATCCTAAAAACACTAAGGGCTAGATTACTAGTGGTGCAGTATTTTTTTCACGACTGATTTTTGCGCAAGTCAGGTTGCGTTCCTAATATAAGTTCTAAAAAACGTATTTTGCGCTACCATTAACCTAAATAAAAGTTTTCACTTACGCGTGCATGTATTCCCTCATAGAAATCAATGGAGAAGAAAAAACTAACACCCGAGATTGCACAAACACCATCACATTTTCCCTATAGAAGTCAATGGAGAAAAAATAAATTGTTGAAAGAACACTATCACGCAATCAACATAGCATATTCACATTAGCGAATGTGAAATATTTACAGTAAATACATAGTTAAATCTTTATTACATATGAATATTGCATACATATGTTTTATTATGTTTTCATCTACTACTACTAGAAATGGGATATAATGCACTTATATATATGTCTATTTGTGTGTACATTTATATTAATGTTTTTATATGTGTATATATGACTGTAAATACACGTATACACATATAAATACATTAATATATATGTACACATATATAAACACACACACATATATACTGTATATATATATATATATATATATATATATATATATATATATATATATATACTGTATATATATATATATATATATATAGTATAGATGTATGTGTCTCAATGTTAAAGCGATTTGCCTGCCTTTTTTTTCTAACATCTTATATCTTTGATCCCTTATAACTTTTTTTGTGGAATATTTTTTTAATAATTTTTAAAGTTTGCTTTGAAATGTATTTTTGAAGTGTTTTGTGCAATCTCGATTTCAATTCTCTAGAAAAATACTAAATAACAACCAATTTGCAATCCATAGTTTTATTTATTTAAAAAAATGAGGCTTATAATGGAACTATTGACTGTATTCTAATGCATGCTAAACATTAGTATTGAAAACCTTTGAATCCCCTCAAGAATCTACAAACATACACATGGGCCCCATGTATTAAAAGGTGAGAGGACAAGCTTCTGAATTTGAGAAGTTGTCTGCTCGCCTTCGCTACGTACAGGCAGCGGACGAACAGGAGTGTGAGTGTGTAAAGCCCTCCCTATCTCTTGCACAAGCAATCTTATGAGAGAAGGGCCTGTCAATCACTGAGTGTAAGAGCGAGCTCTCTGTGATTTCTCCTCGCCACCTCAGAAATGGCGTAGAGTGTGAGAAGCAGCAGTCTAATGACCGCTGCTTCTTACATTGCGGGAAGCAGGCTTACATGTGCTAATAAATGTAGTAAATGTTTTCTTTTACACTTAATCCATGTACTTTGTCTAGATCAGTGTTTAGCAACCTCAGTCCTAAAATACCACCAACGCCAGACTTTCTTTATAGCTGAACTAGAGCACAGGTAAAATAATCAGCTGATCAGTAAGAGGTGAGAGCAAGTTAGTTACCATGGTTACTGATCAGTTGATTATTTCACCTGTGCTCTAGTTCAGCTATAATGAAAACCTGTCCTGTTGGGGGTACTTGGGGACCGTGGTTGAAATACACTGGTCTAGATAACTTTCAGTTTAGTCACATTGGCTGCTTCTTTAAATACTGGGCAAGTGTTTTTAAGTGTCTGACAAAGGGAACTGAGTTTATTTTTGTTAGATGTTGTAATTGTGAAAGAGCTCAAAATAATATACCTGCCCCGCTATGGTTAATTTGTTTACTATAATCAAGAGCAATTGCATGTACCATGTAACACTGATTAAAGCTAAAAAGCCATTTACTTTGGGTATCTTGTGATTTAGAAAAAAAATATGCTGCTTAAAGAAAGACTTGAGAATCAATGCAGTTGTTTTATTAGTCAACAGTGGTTTTATATTTTTCTTGTAATAAATACAATTCAATGATCACCCAACCATTAGCTTTCCTATAATGACCTTAAGGATTTTCATTTGCTGCTGACAAATTTGACAAGTCAATTGGCTACTGTAAAACTAAAACTCTAAAACCAATCTATATTGCTATTAAAGAGACATGAAATCCCAAAAAATTCTTTCATGATTCAGAAGAAGAATACAATTTTAAACAACTTTCCAATTTACTTTTAAAATTTAATTTGCTTCCTTTTCTTGTTATCCTTTGCTGAAAGGTTTATCTAGTTAAGCTCAGGAGCAGCAAAGAACATAGGTTCTAGCTGCTGATTGGTAGCTGCATATATATATATACTGATTGTCATTGGCTCACCTATGTGGTCAGTTAGAAACCTGTAGTGCATTGCTGCTCCATCAACAAATAATACCAAAAGAATGAACCAAATTAGATAATAGAAGTAAATTAGAAAGATTTTGAAAAATATATTCTCTATCTGAATCATGAAATCATTTTTTTGGGGTTTCATTTCAAATTATATATTAATTTCTTCTCAGCTATTATGTCCAAAGAAAAAATATATATAGTTTGTTATAGAAATATAGATAGATGTATTAAAGCCTAATTTATCTTAGTGATAAACTTGCCATATAAAAGCTATGAAGAGGGAACACTTGGGTTTTACAAGTTTAAGATAAGTAGAAATATTTGCTAATAGTGAGCAACCGTTTGATAGATGCCTCTGTATCTTTAATCTACTAAATTATCCTCAGAGATAGAAGTCCTATTCCTGTTTATAATTCTGCAATGTGGCAGATCATTTGCCAGATAAAAGACTGCTCAAAGAATTTGACCTACCAAAAAAAACAGGTCTCCATCCTTTGCAAAATGTTGTTGTTAGTGACAGGGGTACAGCATATTGGCATTAACTTAAACATTTAGTTGCTCAAACACTGTGACAGCTCTCAGGAAATGCTGTATATGTAATACCTTCTATGTGAGCTACTAAAGCATAATAGAGGCAATATTCTATAACTCTCCGATTTTGGGACAGATTACAAGTGGATCTGTATTTTTAGCCCCTCTGACTCGTGCGTTAACTCCATTAGAAGTAAGGTTGTAAAGTTGAAAGTAAAAAGCTTTTGCTTGTGTGCTAACCCAATGCGCGCAAAAATTGGCTCAAAGTCTGCAGGGAGCGGCGTTGCACCAGCAGCTAACAAGAGCTGCTGGTGCAATGCTGAATACGGAGAGCGTATTTCTCTCCGCATTCAGCTATGTCTGTCGGACCTGATCTGCACTGTCGGATCAGGTCCGACAGACATTTCATAAATAGGCCTCAAAGGAACAAAAAAAGTGGAAAAAAGACCCTAAAGGCGCGCAAACCCGGTCGCACATTCTCAAGTGCGCTTACCTGACATGAAATATTTCAAATTCCAATGTTCTTCACATAGTAGAATATGTTCTATTTATTCATAAATGCATTTTTTCTACAGATATCTGATGTATCGTGGTACAATATATATCTACACCTATAAATATACAACATTGTATAGGTATAGATATATACAGATATATATATATATATATATATATATATATATATATATATATATATATATATATATATATATATATACACAGAATATATATATATAAACATACGCCTAGATTACGAGTTTTTTCAGTAAAAACTTGCGGAGCTAACGCTCCTTTTTTTTCCAGCGCTCCCTTAAGCCAACGCTGGTATTACGAGTTTTCTGAAATGCTGTGTTAGCCTCAGAAAAGTAAGCGTTGAGCCAAATTTAGCTCCACTTCTACCCTCAATACCAGCGTTGCTTACGGTAGCGGTAAGCTGGAAAAATGTGCTTGTGCACGATTTCCCCATAGGATACAATGGGGCTGAGCTGGCTGAAAAAAAGCCTAACACCTGCAAAAAAGCAGCGTTCAGCTCTTAACTCAGCCCCATTGTTTTTCATATGGGGAAACACTTTCTAAGTCTACACCTAACACCCTAACATTAACCCCGAGTCTAAACACCCCTAATCTTATACTTATTAACCCCAAATCTGCCACCCCCGCTATCGCTGATACCTGCATTATACTATTAACCCCTAATCTGCCGCTCCGGACACCGCCGCCACCTACATTATCGCTATGAACCCCTAATCTGCTGCCCCCAACATCGCCGACACCTATATTATATTTATTAACCCCTAATTTGCCGCCCCCAATGTCGCTGCCACCTACCTACACTTATTAACCACTAATCTGCCGACCGGACATCGCCGCCACTATAATAAATATATTAACCCCTAAACCGCCGCAATCCTGCATCGCAAACACTATAATAAATTGTATTAACCCCTAATCTGCCCTCCCTAACATCGCCGCCACCTACCTACAATTATTAACCCCTAATCTGCCACCCCCAACGTCGCCGCTATTATAATAAAGTTATTAACCCCTAAATCTAAGTCTAACCCTAACACCCCCCTAAGTTAAATATAATTTAAAGAAATCTAAATAAATTTACTATAATTAAATAAAGTATTCCTATTTAAAAATAAATACTTACCTATAAAATAAACCATAAGATAGCTACAATATAACTAATAGTTACATTGTAGCTATTTTAGGATTTATATTTATTTTACAGGCAACTTTGTATTTATTTTAACTAGGTACAATAACTATTAAATAGTTAATAACTATTTAATAGCTACCTAGTTAAAATAATTACAAAATTACCTGTAAAATAAATCCTAACCTAAGTTACAAATACACCTAACACTACACTGTCAATAAATTAATTAAATAAATTACCTACAATGATCTAAACTAAAATACAATTAAATAAACTAAACTATGATACAAAAAAAAACACACTAAATTACAAAAATTTAAAAATATTACAAGAATTTGAATCTAATTACACCTAATCTAAGCCCCCTAATAAAATAAAAAAGCCTCCCAAAATAATAAAATTCCCTACCCTATACTAAATTACAAAAGTAATCAGCTCTTTTACCATCCCTTAAAAAGGCTTTTTGCGGGGCATTGCCCCAAAGTAATCAGCTCTTTTACCTGTAAAATAAAATACAAGACCCCCCAACATTACAACCCACCACCCACACACCCCTACTCTAAAACCCACCTGATCGCCCTTTAAAAAAAACCTAACACTACCCCATTGAAGATCACCCTACCTTGAGCCGTGTTCACCCAGCCGGGCACCGATGGGCCAGAAGAGGACATCCGGAGCGGCAGAAGTCTTCATCCGATTGGGGCAAAAGAGGTCCTCCATCCAGTCCAAGCGGCATCTTCTATCTTCATCCATCCAGCGCGGAGCGATCCATCTTCAAGACATCCGACGCGGAGCATCCTCTTCTTCCCGATGACTAACGACGAATGAAGGTTCCTTTAAATGACGTCATCCAAGATGATCAGATTGAAGTTCATTTCGATTGGCTGATTGGATCAGCCAATAGAATTTACCTTGCATTCTATTGGCTCATCCAATCAACCAATCGGATTTTTCCTACCTTAATTCCGATTGGCTGATAGAATCCTATCAGCCAATCGGAATTTGAGGGACGCCATCTTGGATGATGTCATTTAAAGGAACCTTCATTCGTCGTTAGTCGTCGGGAAGAAGAGGATGCTCCGCGTCGGATGTCTTGAAGATGGACCCGCTCCACGCCGGATGGATGAAGATAGAAGATGCCGCTTGGATGAAGACTTCTGCTGGATGGAGGACCTCTTCTGCCCCAATCGTATGAAGACTTCTGCCGCTCCGGATGTCTTCTTCTGGCCCATCGGTGCCCGGCTGGGTGAACACGGCTCAAGGTAGGGTGATCTTCAATGGGGTAGTGTTAGGTTTTTTTAAGGGGGGATCCGGTGGGCTTTAGAGTAGGGGTGTGTGGGTTGTAATGTTGGGGGGGTCTTGTATTTTATTTTACAGGTAAAAGAGCTGATTACTTTTGGCAATGCCCCGCAAAAAACCCTTTTAAGGGCTGGTAAAACAGCTGATTACTTTTGTAATTTAGTATAGGGTAGGGAATTTTATTATTTTGGGGGGCTTTGTTATTTTATTAGGGGGCTTAGATTAGGTGTAATTAGATTAAAATTCTTGTAATATTTTTTTATTTTTTTTAATTTAGTGTTTTGTTTTGTTTTGTAATATAGTTTAGTTTATTTAATTGTATTTTAGTTTAGATCATTGTAGGTAATTTATTTAATTAACTTTTTGATAGTGTAGTGTTAGGTGTATTTGTAACTTAGGTTAGGATTTATTTTACCGGTAATTTTGTAATTATTTTAACTAGGTAGCTATTAAATAGTTATTAACTATTTAATAGCTATTGTACCTAGTTAAAATAAATACAAAGTTGCCTGTAAAATAAATATAAATTCTAAAATAGCTACAATGTAGCTATTAGTTATATTGCAGCTCTCTTATGGTTTATTTTATAGGTAAGTATTTATTTTTAAATAGGAATAATTTATTTAGTTATAGTAAATTTATTTAGATTTCTTTAAATTATATTTAATTTAGGGGGGTGTTAGGGTTAGGGTTAGACTTAGGTTTAGGGGTTAATAACTTTATTATAGTAGCGGCGACGTTGGGGGCGGCAGATTAGGGGTTAATAATTGTAGGTAGATTGTGGCGACGTGGGGGGGCAGATTAGGGGTTAATAATTGTAGGTAGATTGTGGCGACGTGGGGGGGCAGATTAGGGGTAAATAAAATTTATTATAGTGTTTGCGATGCGGGATTGCGGCGGTTTGGGGGTTAATACATTTATTATAGTGGCGGTGATGTCCGGTCGGCAGATTAGTGGTTAATAAGTGTAGGTAAGTGGCGGCGACGTTGGGGGCGGCAGATTAGGGGTTAATAAATATAATATAGGCGTCGGCGATGTTAGGGACAGCAGATTAGGGGTTCATAGCTATAATGTAGGTGGCGGCGGTGTCCGGTCGGCAGATTAGGGGTTAAATAATTTTATTATAGGGTTTGCGATGTGGGGGGGGCCTTGGTCTTTGTGACCGCTGCTTCACAACTGCTGTTTCTGGCGAGTCTGAAGACTCGCCAGAAACAGAGGCCATCAAGCTCCTTACGGAGCTTGATAACTAGAGGCCCTTAAATCTTTGAGCCTTTATAACTTTTTTGTGCAAAATTATTTTTTATTAGTTGGTGTTATGAGTGTAACTGTACTGTTCAATGTAGTTTTGAAGTGTTTTGTGGCACTTTTTTGTTTTGTGAAACAGTTAACCAGAGCTCTGAGGATGCGTTATCCTGACACATGTTAACTTCAATTGCGCTCAAGGAATCGCGTTTACTTTCAACTAGAATCCGACATGAGTAAAAACCTGCAATAAACCCTTTTCGCTCGTGCGTAACTGTTAGCGCGCCACTCATAAGCTGGCCCATAGTGTTGCAGCTCACAATGCTCTTACTGAGCCTTTTATATTGCAACTAGTTGTGGAACTACCTTTAAGGATTGATAACTCAATGCAGCGGATCAAACAAAAAAATCAATCATCAGTATTAAGTAAACCCCAGATAATTCAAGCAATAATTTCCCAAAGTAAAAATAAATTAAACTTGGCTCACTTAACAAATACAAAGAGAAGCCTAGCTTTTAAGAGACTGTTTCCCCTATTTATCAAAGGTCTTGCGGACCTGATCCGACAGTGCGGATCAGGTCCGCAAGACCTCACTAAATGCGGAGAGCAATACGCTCTCCGCATTTAACATTGGACGAGCAGCTCACAAGAGCTGCTGGTGCAACGCCACCCCCTGCTGACTCGTGGCCAATTGGCCGCCAGCAGGGAGGTGTCAATCAACCCTATCGTATCGGGTTGATTTTCGGCGATTCCTGTCCGCCCGCTCAGAGCAGGCGGACAGATTATGGAGCAGCGGTCTATAGACCGCTGCTTCATAACTTGTGTTTCTGGCAAGTCTGAAGACTCGCCAGAAACACGGCCCTTCAAGCTCCGTACGGAGCTTGATAAATATGGGCCTTTAAGTTAGAAGCAGAGGAATTGTTATCGTTTAGACAACCATACTGTATGTATTATAAGAAGCAGGCAAGAACACGTGACTTTAACCATGTGAAACATAAAAAAGAAAGCTACCGCTGGCTCCATGATTCTGAACATTGAAGAGCAACATCATCACAGTAGATATTTTTCAGCATTGATAATAAGCACAGTCTTTAAAAGTCACTAAGAAGCATAATTCTTAGAATAATGTGAGACAGTATTCCAGGTTATTTCCATGTCAATCACTGAGTTTGAAATATTCACAGACTGAATACAAAAAGAAATGTACAAATTCAATATTATATTATTTTTTAAATGTAGAACTAAACATCTATAACTTTTAAAGCAAGAACTACCAAGACACGTTGTCCAGATTTCAAGAGAAGTGCAAATTAACGCTCCTGCTTGAGGGTTAAATGTGCTAGAAGATTTTTGCACTCATGTTATGAGTTGAAAGTGAACTGTTTTCGCTCTGCAAAAATCTGAAGTTAGAATATCTACTTAACAGCAAAGGGCTCCAATGCATCTGTATATATGTGTATATATGTATGTATGTGTTTATATGTGTATATACGTATATATATATATGTATTTATGTGTTTATATGTGTATATATGTCTGTAAATACATATATACAGATATAAATACTTAACTACATTTAAATATATATATATATATATATATATATATATATGTATACATACATATCCATCTTTAGAGATGTATATGTCTGCATCTCAATATTAAAGCCCTTTCATATTTTTGACCTTTAATAACTTTTGTGTGCAATATTTGTTTTTAAATAAAAATTTTTAGATAGTGTTATTATGAGTGTAACTATACTTTGTAATGTATTTTTAATGTGTTTTGTGCAACATTTTAGTTTTGCGAAACAGTTATCCAGAGCTCTAAAGTTGCGGTAATGATTATAGTGTAAATCTTAATTACGCTCATGCGATCACATTTACTTTCAACTCGTAATATGAGTGGTAAGCCCTATGAGTGCTAACCTTTGTGATATATCCCATATCGATCAGGCACAAACTTTTGCTCTCCTTTAATAATCTAGCCCTGTATAAGCTGCACACTAGTTGTTTGGGAATGATTGGCGAGAAGCTGGTTTACATGTCTGTGACAGGAAGGACAGTGTGTAAGCCAGCAAACTAATCAGCCAAAGCCTGCAAGTATAGGTAAAATAAGTTTTCTCAAAGAAGCAATTTTGGAGACTATTTGCTGTATAATAAAAAGGCATTATTTAGAACCCGGAGCTTTTCCATTTATTTCTGTAGAGAACATTGCTTCCAGACCTGTATTAATTGAAGAACTCCAGGTTAAGAACAATGCCTGTTTATTTTACAGCAAAATGGTTTTAATATGAGAGCAAGCATAATGGATCAAATGCCCAAATGTCTTCATTCTGCTGCTCTTAATAATAGAACTCTATACTAAGTCTACACCTAACACCCTAACATTAACCCCGAGTCTAAACACCCCTAATCTTATACTTATTAACCCCAAATCTGCCACCCCCGCTATCGCTGATACCTGCATTATACTATTAACCCCTAATCTGCCGCTCCGGACACCGCCGCCACCTACATTATCGCTATGAACCCCTAATCTGCTGCCCCCAACATCGCCGACACCTATATTATATTTATTAACCCCTAATCTGCCGCCCCCAATGTCGCTGCCACCTACCTACACTTATTAACCCCTAATCTGCCGACCGGACATCGCCGCCACTATAATAAATATATTAACCCCTAAACCGCCGCAATCCTGCATCGCAAACACTATAATAAATTGTATTAACCCCTAATCTGCCCTCCCTAACATCGCCGCCACCTACCTACAATTATTAATCCCTAATCTGCCACCCCCAACGTCGCCGCTATTATAATAAAGTTATTAACCCCTAAATCTAAGTCTAACCCTAACCCTAACACCCCCCTAAGTTAAATATAATTTAAAGAAATCTAAATAAATTTACTATAATTAAATAAAGTATTCCTATTTAAAAATAAATACTTACCTATAAAATAAACCATAAGATAGCTACAATATAACTAATAGTTACATTGTAGCTATTTTAGGATTTATATTTATTTTACAGGCAACTTTGTATTTATTTTAACTAGGTACAATAACTATTAAATAGTTAATAACTATTTAATAGCTACCTAGTTAAAATAATTACAAAATTACCTGTAAAATAAATCCTAACCTAAGTTACAAATACACCTAACACTACACTGTCAATAAATTAATTAAATAAATTACCTACAATGATCTAAACTAAAATACAATTAAATAAACTAAACTATGATACAAAAAAAAACACACTAAATTACAAAAATTTAAAAATATTACAAGAATTTGAATCTAATTACACCTAATCTAAGCCCCCTAATAAAATAAAAAAGCCTCCCAAAATAATAAAATTCCCTACCCTATACTAAATTACAAAAGTAATCAGCTCTTTTACCATCCCTTAAAAAGGCTTTTTGCGGGGCATTGCCCCAAAGTAATCAGCTCTTTTACCTGTAAAATAAAATACAAGACCCCCCAACATTACAACCCACCACCCACACACCCCTACTCTAAAACCCACCTGATCGCCCTTTAAAAAAAAACTAACACTACCCCATTGAAGATCACCCTACCTTGAGCCGTGTTCACCCAGCCGGGCACCGATGGGCCAGAAGAGGACATCCGGAGCGGCAGAAGTCTTCATCCGATTGGGGCAAAAGAGGTCCTCCATCCAGTCCAAGCGGCATCTTCTATCTTCATCCATCCAGCGCGGAGCGATCCATCTTCAAGACATCCGACGCGGAGCATCCTCTTCTTCCCGATGACTAACGACGAATGAAGGTTCCTTTAAATGACGTCATCCAAGATGATCAGATTGAAGTTCATTTCGATTGGCTGATTGGATCAGCCAATAGAATTTACCTTGCATTCTATTGGCTCATCCAATCAACCAATCAGATTTTAGACAACCATACTGTATGTATAATAAGAAGCAGGCAAGAACACGTGACTTTAACCATGTGAAACATAAAAAAGAAAGCTACCGCTGGCTCCATGATTCTGAACATTGAAGAGCAACATCATCACAGTAGATATTTTTCAGCATTGATAATAAGCACAGTCTTTAAAAGTCACTAAGAAGCATAATTCTTAGAATAATGTGAGACAGTATTCCAGGTTATTTCCATGCCAATCACTGAGTTTGAAATATTCACAGACTGAATACAAAAAGAAATGTACAAATTCAATATTATATTATTTTTTAAATGTAGAACTAAACATCTATAACTTTTAAAGCAAGAACTACCAAGACACGTTGTCCAGATTTCAAGAGAAGTGCAAATTAACGCTCCTGCTTGAGGGTTAAATGTGCTAGAAGATTTTTGCACTCATGTTATGAGTTGAAAGTGAACTGTTTTCGCTCTGCAAAAATCTGAAGTTAGAATATCTACTTAACAGCAAAGGGCTCCAATGCATGTGTATATATGTGTATATATGTATTTATGTGTTTATATGTGTATATACGTATATATATATATGTATTTATGTGTTTATATGTGTATATATGTCTGTAAATACATATATACAGATATAAATACTTAACTACATTTAAATATATATATATATGTATACATACATATCCATCTTTAGAGATGTATATGTCTGCATCTCAATATTAAACCCCTTTCATATTTTTGACCTTTAATAACTTTTGTGTGCAATATTTGTTTTTAAATAAAATTTTTTAGATAGTGTTATTATGAGTGTAACTATACTTTGTAATGTATTTTTAATGTGTTTTGTGCAACATTTTAGTTTTGCGAAACAGTTATCCAGAGCTCTAAAGTTGCGGTAATGATTATAGTGTAAATCTTAATTACGCTCATGCGATCACATTTACTTTCAACTCGTAATATGAGTGGTAAGCCCTATGAGTGCTAACCTTTGTGATATATCCCATATCGATCAGGCACAAACTTTTGCTCTCCTTTAATAATCTAGCCCTGTATAAGCTGCACACTAGTTGTTTGGGAATGATTGGCGAGAAGCTGGTTTACATGTCTGTGACAGGAAGGACAGTGTGTAAGCCAGCAAACTAATCAGCCAAAGCCTGCAAGTATAGGTAAAATAAGTTTTCTCAAAGAAGCAATTTTGGAGACTATTTGCTGTATAATAAAAAGGCATTATTTAGAACCCGGAGCTTTTCCATTTATTTCTGTAGAGAACATTGCTTCCAGACCTGTATTAATTGAAGAACTCCAGGTTAAGAACAATGCCTGTTTATTTTACAGCAAAATGGTTTTAATATGAGAGCAAGCATAATGGATCAAATGCCCAAATGTCTTCATTCTGCTGCTCTTAATAATAGAACTCTATACCATCAACTTGAAATAAACAAACAACACACGAGAGTTGGGTAAAGACCGCTAGGTCAACTTTATTTAACACCATTTGTTCCTAGTTAAAGAACAAATGAACAAACAACTAAATCAGTAGGCGGCAATCAACCCTAACCATAAGTACCCTTGTCAAGCTGATCTGGCCCCAGGTCAGAAAGGCAAAGCGGGGCGGAGCCTAGCTACTACACCCATAAGTTGACAGGGATGCTTGCATATTCGCAGGCGCTTGAGGTGGAGAAGCTTCACCAGGCCCGCACCTGATGACGCTGCTTCCCACACAATGGCCGTCACTCACTCTACCTGTCACCACCAGGGGCCATACCAACCGCCCAACTTGGGTGTAATATTATTGAATACTCCGACCATATGGGCCCCCGAAGAATCGAGACGGACAGCAGGATCTTTGCGAGGGGAGTGTGAAATAAATTAAAGGCATGGACTTATGTACACTGAGTAGAGTAACCTTGTGTCAGCCATGCTACTAAGTCACCCTAATGATGACTAAATGATTGCACAAAACTTCGGGATGGGAGGGTGGGGGACTTCTCCAGTGGCAGCAGAACAGGAAGAAGAGGCCCAAGCCTACGTGACCTGCTCTCTTATAGCCCTGGTAAGCCACCCTCTTTAGACTGCAACAATGTTGCCTATGCATCTCACTCCCACAGGGCCTTAACCCTTAATTCCATTTTGGTCAAAATTTCCCTGCATTTTCATTAATCTTGTTTTTAATCATGTCCAGAAAAATGTACTTAGTAAGCTTTTAAGAACCAAAACATGTGGCAAATATATGTTGTACTAAACTGAAGTGTTTTGTCAGCAGATAAAGTGAAAGTGAGAAAATGAAATTAAGTAGGGTTGCCACCTAGCCGGTATTTTACCGAAGCGGACGATAATTTTAAGGATCATGTCAATGTAGAAAATAAATAATAAATATTGAAAGAAAACCCCTGTCGAAGTGAAACTTCTTCTGAATGTGATAAATACTAGTTATAAACAAATGAGCATTTAAAATCAGCTTTAGTTTTTTTAGTTATGTTGTTTAAATAGTTATTCAAATTTGTGTTAATTAGCATAGCCAGCATTTTCTTCCAAGATAGGTGGCAACCATTACAGGAAATTAACTTTTTTTTTGTACAATTATTTTCCCTCTCCATTTCTAGTGAGTGTTTCACAGATGGGATACAAAAACATGCACTTATTTTACTCTTTTTAATCGTTTTCCTTCCTCTGTAGTATTAAGTTTCATGAGTCCAATGTATATATAGTTTATTTGATTGATTATATTGCATTTAATAATGTTCCTCTCAAGGTTACTAGTATATACAGCAAAAGGAGACTTTTGGATACTTTTCTAGCTTTTATAAACCCTCTTTGACTTCATTGGTTCTTTTTTTTCTTAACATAAGGCTTTGCTATTTCTTTTTTCATCTGCAAAGTTGTGCTTCTTTTTTTTGTTTATTTGTTTGGTTAGTATATATTGAACATGGGTATATGCTATAATTTCAGTACCAGAATTAAATTGTGGGTTCTGTGTGCCCTCTTTTACATAATTCTCTAATCTACTTTCATGAAGCAAGATCATTATGGTTGGGTAGAAACATAAAGCTCTTACTCACCAACTTCAGTCAAATTCTATGTCTGCTACTATGCCCACATCTCATTTTATGAAAACTACAGCAATTACAGCTGCCACTGAGATGAAATAAGTGAATGTGCCAGCAATAATGTGTAAATATGTGTAACTACCATCTGCATGTGGATCTACCTAGTATTGCATTAATCCAAGGAGTTAACAAACAGACCCCAACCGTGCCCTTTTTTCTGACAGTGTACTAGATTAATACTATTGATTGTTAATAGTAATAGCTCTCATGCAAATGTTTTTGCACATTTAGATAATTGTTGAATTTATATTAAGTGATATACCTGGCATGTTTTCTAACAAATGTGTCATCTCTATAACACGCTAACTAGACAAGTTCATGCATTTCTGTATTATATTAATACTTCTGTTATATATCTAAGCAACTGTGCAGTCACTGTATCAGCTATATGAACTTAATAAGGAAAGGAACACATCACCAACAGCTAGATGTGCGTGACTTCTGAAAGCATTGCAGGGCACAGTTTCATTCATCTTATGCTGTACTACCAATGTGACAGGATGCTTAGATACTGTAGAGATTCAGCAGCTGATCCCATCTGATAACAGGTCAGACAAAGTAAAACTGGACTAAAAACACAATTTATTGAAGATAGCTAAGGCTTCATGCTATGCTTTTGTTTCATTTGTTGAACAGGATCTGCTAATTATCATGGTAAAGAAGGGGGGGGATTTTTTAAACATTAATTATAAAATTATGGGATCTATAAATTCATTAGATTAGCTTTGTAAAGTGCTCTTAATGGAATTTTGCAGTGTTTTTTATTTTTTTATTTACTGCTAACATACAGCACAGTGCCATAATGGTATTGGCTAAGTGGTGGAAACGTCACCTCATTGGAAAAAAACTGGAGTGGAGTAAGCACTAAAAATAAATTTAAAATCTCATATTGATTCCCAATTTTAAAACTCTAAATATTAGTAAAATATTTTTCAATGCAAATTAATTTTTAAAAAATTCTTACACATTACAACATCACAATATCAAGCATTCATTTTCATAATAATTTACAAAATATCAGATTTCCCATATTTTTTTGCATGATAATAATTTAATATTTTATAGAGACATGTTAATGCTAAATTGGCAAACCGATGTAAGAAGATGTGATTAGGTCATTTTAAATATAAAATCCCAGCATCATTAAGAATAACAATGTAACTCGGGAGGGAATAAAATAATAATGAGATCAAAGTAAAGCTAATGCTACTAGGAAAACATTTAAGCTAACGCTAATTCTCCTGATAATCCTTGTCATTGTGAATTAGAAGCATTAGAAACATAGGCTGCCTAATATATTTTGATATTTATATGCAGGGCTGGAAATGTCCACATATTTATTTATGTGTTGATTTTTGTATATACACATATTAACACATACATATGATATAAAATTCATATACATTTACATTTTATTTATTTACAATTTGCTGCCCATTGCTGCACGACTTACCCCCTTAACCCCATTGGAGCCTGTGGAGGCGATATATCAAATAATATAGTCAAGTAATGATTAAGTAAAGAATACATACTCTCTTTACAAGTTATACAGGAAAGTAGTCATTTGTAACATGCAGTATAAAGATAGTTACACACAATACTAATACTATGTTCACTTGCATCATTACCTAGCATTATACTGTCATATGCAGCCATAATCGGATAGCAGTCTCTGGGGTTAATATACATAGAACTTGAAAGATGAGCCCTTAAGTCATTCAGGTATTTGCTTGAACTATGTACTCTATGTGGTCCTCATATGCCGCTTTACAGCTCATTAAACATATTTGCCCCTTTAAAGGCTTCAGACAACAGATATTATACTCAAATTACAATACACCAGTATAGATTGAGGTTCAACCTTAAGGTATAAATAAAAATATGGGGTGGAGGAGGGGAGTGAAGATAGTGTGTTTGTACAGCCTATCTTAATGGGCCAGCCAGCAATGCCATTTTGGATGGTTATCAATTAACCAACGTTGTGGGACTTAGAACATCTGTGTTCCCTTTTAATTTCATTAGCAACTCCCTTACCCATTTACTCAGGACCAGACCAAAAAACCTTTCCTAAGTGTCTTCCTCCCAGTACTCATGAAACTGTACTCTTCTAAAGCAAATAATTCTGCTTTTCTGGGTAAGCAATCTAGTCAAGCTGAATAATATATTTGTTTCCACTGCTTAGATATTAAAGACTTGGCACTGTTCAAGGCAATCTGTAGGGGATAAAAATAGATCTTACAAATGCAGTGTGACAATTTATTTAGAATAGGTATTAATGGGCAAAGGTTTTTGTTTTTCATGATCTGCTCTACCAAGCACCTCAATAGTGATAGAAAGGGCCAACACTAGGGTATTTAATACACTTAGAAGTTTGTCCATGATAGCATCTTTATTTGTATATTTAAACATTATTTTCAACTTTTGACCTGAACGTTAACAATAACCCTAGTCAACACACATGAAGCATAGAGCCGGGTTTGCTATATCCTTTCTGACAGTAAAACACATAGAGATCAGATTATGAGTGGAGCAGCAATTATCACTCAAACTCACATGCTAAATCTGCTCAAAGTTTTCGCTCGCTTGCTAACTGACACACAAAAAAAGGAAAAATTACAATATCACGATCGTATTAATTATTCCCCCCATAGACTTATGATAAATTTTTCGCAATTCAATGTTCTTCACATAGAAGAATATGTTTTATTTATAGAAATATATATATAATGTTTTTTTGGGGGTAAAATAAATAAATAATAAATAAATATATATATACAGTATATATATATATATATATATATATATATATATATATATATATATATATATATATATATAGTGGGGCAAAAAAGTATTTAATCAGCCACCAATTGTGCAAGTTCTCCCACTTAAGAAGATGAGAGAGGCCTGTAATTTTCATCATAGGCATACCTCAACTATGAGGGACAAAATGTGGAAACAAATCCAGACAATCACATTGTCTGATTTGGAAAGAATTTATTTGCATATTATGGTGGAAAATAAGTATTTGGTCACCTACAAACAAGCAAGATTTCTGGCTCTCACAGACCTGTATCTTCTTCTTTAAGAGGCTCCTCTGTCCTCCACTCATTACCTGTATTATTAATGGCACCTGTTTGAACTTGTTATCAGTATAAAAGACACCTGTCCACAACCTCAAACAGTCACACTCCAAACTCCACTATGGTGAAGACCAAAGAGCTGTCGAAGGATACCAGAAACAAAATTGTATACCTGCACCAGGCTGGAAAGACTGAATCTGCAATAGGTAAGCAGCTTGGTGTGAAGAAATCAACTGTGGGAGCAATAATTAGAAAATGGAAGACATACAAGACCACTGATAATCTCCCTCGATCTGGGGCTCCACGCCAGATCTCACCCTGTGGGGTCAAAATGATCACAAGAACGGTGAGCAAACATCCCAGAACCACATGGGGGGACCTAGTGAATGACCGGCAGAGAGCTGGGACCAACGTAACAAAGGCTACCATCAGTAACACATTACGCCGCCAGGTACTCAGATCCTGCAGTGCCAGACGTGTCCCCCTGCTTAAGCCAGTACATGTCCGGGCCCGTCTGAAGTATGCTAGAGAGCATTTGGATGATTGGGAGAATGTCATATGGTCAGATGAAACCAAAGTAGAACAGTTTGGTAGAAACACAACTCGTTGTGTTTGGAGGAGAGAGAATGCTGAGTTGCAAAGAACACCATACCTACTGTGAAGCATGGGGGTGGCAACATCATACTTTGGGGCTGTTTCTCTGCAAAGGGAACAGGACGACTGATCCCTGTACATGAAAGAATGAATGGGGCCATGTATCGTGAGATTTTGAGTGCAAACCTCCTTCCATCAGCAAGGGCATTGAAGATGAAACGTGGCTGGGTCTTCAGCATGACAATGATCCCAAACACACCACCTGGGCAACGAAGGAGTGGCTTCGTAAGAAGCATTTCAAGGTCCTGGAGTGGCCTAGCCAGTCTCCAGATCTCAACCCCATAGAAAACTTTTGGAGGGAGTTGAAAGTCTGTGTTGCCCAGCGACAGCCCCAAAACATCACTGCTTGTCATGATTCCCTTCTTCCTGATAAATACATGTATATTTATGTACCATTACTGTACCTTTAAATAATAATTAGCTCTCTACAGATCTATAAAAGGTCACCTCTCACTCTCCACAGTGCTTGGTATTGGACCGTGGTATTCCTGCTACAGTCACTTCTCTTAGCCTCATTGTGATTTCTGCTTCACTAGCTCTTGCACTGCAAACACGGAATTGAATCCGCTCTGCTCTCTATCAGCTGTTCTACATCGGAACTCTTTGCGGTGATGTCACACGCCATCTCCACGCTGCAGCTCCTCCATTCCTCCGGATCTCTGCTCTCATTCTAAACCGGTTGCATCTACTCTACCTCTGTCTGGGTAAACTTGCCTCAGAGCTGACAGCATTCTCAAAAGAAAGCAAGTATTCTCTATATTACCAACGAACATTTTGTGCATAATATAATACTGGTATATTATACTGGTGCCACTCTGCCATCTGTCTGTTTTCATGCTCCGCTCACTTTTACTTACTTATTCCTGTGTTTGTTATGTTACCGTACAGTTGTTATCCTGCTACATATCTTGATTTATTTACAACTCATCATGGTATTTGTGCTGACTTTATTTTCGCTGCATAAGTTGCGTAACAGTTCCCCAGCAGCCTTAGAATAACGGCAGCATTGTTACCTCAAATTAATACAAATACAGCATTGTTACCTCAAATTAATACATCTGAGATATTATGTGGGTTTTCATATTACATGGTATGTGATTTATGTTACTATCCAATAATATCCTAGATACACTACACCACTTACATTATCTCAGCAGCTGTGGTTCACACTGACACATCACTTTATTCCAGATTTCTAGAAATAACATCACAGAATACCAAGCCTCTATAAAATGGACCCAGCTGAGATGTCAAATCAAATTCAAGCTCTCACGCAAAGAGTGGATTTGCTAAGAGATGGGCTCAATTCCTTAAAGCAAGAAAATGGAGCTCTGGAAGCCTATATCAAAGATTATGTGGAAACTAAATCACGTTTCCAAGAACCTCAGGTCAGTTTACCTGATGTTTTCACAGGAGACAGGAAAACATTTAGAGACTTTAAAAATTCTTGTTTATTACTATTTACTTTAAAGCCTTATACATACCCAACAGATAGAGTCAAGGTTATGACCACTATCTCTTATTTAAGAGCAGAACCCAGAAGTTGGGTGAATAACTTCCTAGAAAGTAACGATGAAATCTTAAATTCCCTGGAGTCTTTTTTCTCTGCTTTGGGACAATTATATGACGATCCCTATAAGCAAATGATGGCTGAAACTGCCATGAGATCCCTAAAGCAGAGAAAAAGGGATGTCGAAGATTATATCTCTGACTTTAAAAGGTGGGCGAAAGACACCCAGATGAACAATCTGTCATTAAGGAACCAGTACCGCTTGGGTCTTTCTGACGCCATAAAGGATGAGCTTTCACGCACAGAGTTGCCTGCGACTCTAGAAGAATTGATAAACCTTAGCATTAGTATCGATAGACGCCTCCGAGAGAGACAACACGAGAAGGGCTTCCATGACAGCTGTACAAAAAGATCTACAAACATAAGCCCTAGTTATGTGCCAACAAAGAATACCAGTGAGCCTATGGATATTGGGTTCCTAAAAGGACTGTTATCCACTCAGGAGAAACTCAGAAGATGCTCACATAACTTATGTATGTATTGCGCCTCTGATGAACACCTGGTAAATGCATGTCCAATTCTACAAAGGCAAAAACAGGGTAAGACTTCTGACATATATCATACCATTAATGCAGACAGTAATTCCTCCAATTATTGTAAACTATCCCTCTCATTACAGTGGGAACAACTTCGAGTCAACATCACAGGGATTCTTGATTCCGCAGCTACAGCTTCATATATTGATGTGTGTTTCACTAGGTTGAATACAATTCCACTTATAAAGAAATTGTGTCCTGTACCTTTAAGGGGAATAGACGGGGAGGTTTTATCAACAGGGCCTGTAGTATTCAAAACCATACCACTACTTGTTACAACACAAGATCACCATAGGGAATACATATCATTCGATGTGATCACATCCCCAGCTTTCCCTGTAATACTAGGCTTGCAATGGTTGCGTATACATGACCCTCACATCTCCTGGTCCACCCTTACATTACAATTCACATCAAAATACTGCTCTACAACCTGCTTCCCTACTCTACTTCTACAACCCATTCCTGACACTCAAGTTCCCAATATTCCACAAGACTACTCAGATTTCTCTGAATTCTTTGATAAAAAAGAATCCGAGAACCTACCGCCACATCGCACTTATGACTGCCCAATTGACATCTTACCAGGAGCAGTCATACCTTGTGGTCACATCTTCCCTATGTCAAACCCTGAGTTGCAACATCTAAAAACATATATAGATGACAATGTCAGAAAGGGGTTCATACGCCCATCAACTTCTCCCGCAGCTGCGGGGATGTTTTTTGTTAAAAACATAGACGGTACATTAAGGCCAATAGTAGACTATAGGCAACTAAATAAGGTTACCATAAAGAATCAAGAGATTAGAAGGTTCCACCATCTTTACAAAACTTGATTTAAGGGGGGCTTATAACCTTATCCGTATGAGGGCAGGAGACGAATGGCTGACGGCGTTCCGTACTCGGTATGGTCTTTACGAGTAAACCGTCATGCCATTCGGTCTCTGCAACGCCCCTGCTAATTTTCAGCATTTCATACATGACGTTTTTAGTGACATTCTGGATGTTTTTGTAGTTATCTACCTTGATGACATCTTGATATACTCCAAAACACCCAGTGAACATATCAACCATGTCAGACAAGTTCTATCTCGCTTAAGAGGTCACTCCCTTTACGCAAAGGCAGAAAAATGCATCTTCAATTCACATGCTATCACATTCTTGGGATATCAGATCTCTGATAAAGGTATCCAAATGGATAATACTAAAATATAAAACCATTCTCAATTGGCCAAGGCCTATCAACAGGAAACAAGTTCAGAGTTTCTTGGGTTTTTCAAACTTCTATCGTAAGTTTATACATAACTTTGCTAGTATAGCAAAACCTCTTACCAATCTCACAAAAAACAACCACTTCCTTTGGACACAAGAGTAACAAACTGCCTTTGATCTTCTAAAAAAGAAATTTACTACAGCTCCAATTCTACGATACCCCAACAATCAGCTTCAATACGTTTTAGAGGTTGATGCATCCGACTTCGCAATCGGTGCTATTCTCTCACAAAGGGAACAACTACAACAACCCCTCCATCCAGTTGCCTTCTATTCTAGATGTCTAACCTTACCCGAGACTCATTATCCAGTAGGAGATAAGGAACTTCTAGCAATCAAAGCTGCCTTTGAACAATGGTGACACTTACTGGAGGGTGCTAGGTTTCCTACCATTGTGTACACCCATCATCGCAACTTGCAGTATTTGAAATCAACAAAAACTCTCACCGCCAGACAGGTTCGTTGGAATCTGTATTTCTCCAGATTTGATTTCCTCATAACATACAGACCTGCCAATAAAAATGGTAAAGCGGATGCTCTCTCCCGACTACCAACCAAAGACTCCTACATACATGCACCTCAGTCCGTGATACCTAAGGAGATGTTTTTACTATTCCTCATCGATTCTACCAACCTACTCAGACAAGAACAACAAAACGACTTGAACAAACCTCATCATCAACTACAAATAAACTCAGATGCTTTATTCCATCATAACGGGAAGCTGTACATACCACCATCCATTAGAGACACCCTTCTCCAATCCACTCATGATTCATATTTCGCTGGACACAGTGGCATATACAAAACTCAAGAGTTGCTAAAACGAACTTACTGGTGGCCTAGTATGGCAACAGATGTTACTAAATATATAAAAAGCTGTTCGACATGTGCTACATCTAAACGTTCTAAACACCGGCCTTATGGTTTACTACTTCCAATCTCAGCACCGACTAGACCATGGACTGATATAGCATTGGACTACATAGTGGATCTACCCAGGTCATCGAACAACAATACCCTTGTTGTAATCGTAGACCTATTTAGTAAAATGATACATCTTGTACCATATCACAAACTCCCAACAGCCGCTGAAACCATTCAAATCCTCCTCACCAATGTTTTTCGGTTACATGGACTACCTCAAAGAATTCTTACCGATCGTGGCTCCCAGTTCACCAGTGCACTATGGACAGAATTCTGTAATAGATTTTTGATAGACAAAAGGCTCTCATCCTCTTACCATCCACAAACTAACGGTCAAACAGAGAGATGTAACCAATGGGTCGAACAATTCTTACGCACGTACTGTCATTCCAACCAGAATTCTTGGTCCACTCATATACCTTTCGCAGAGTTCATATTCAATAATACAGTTCATTCTACAACCAAAGAAGAAAGCGCACAGGGCCGACTCAAGTGAAATATTTTATTAACAGTGAAGTATACACATAAAAACTGACACTTACAAGATTCGTAAGTGCTAAAAAGCACATCAGTTGAGCACTGTGTAGGTACAGCTGCTGCTCCTCCACACCAGGTTCAAGGTGGAAATTTTCAGGCACGGTATCCGGAACCCCTGCTCTGATAACCGTGGATAGGATTCTGAGGCAGCTGGCCAGACGCTTGCTCTTTAATAGCCTAACGCGTTTCCCCCGATCAGCGGCCGGGCTTCTTCATGAGGCAGTAATGACGTCATTACTGCCTCATGAAGAAGCCCGGCCGCAGAATCCTATCCACGGTTATCAGAGCAGGGGTTCCGGATACCGTGCCTGAAAATTTCCACCTTGAACCTGGTGTGGAGGAGCAGCAGCTGTACCTACACAGTGCTCAACTGATGTGCTTTGTATACTTCACTGTTAATAAAATATTTCACTTGAGTCGGCCCTGTGCGCTTTCTTCTTTTTTTCTCTTTTACATGATACTGCATTGGAGCTGAGGATTGGATTGCCCAGCTGATCACAGGCAGCACGAAAACAGCCACTCAATAAATTGTTTGCAATCAAGGAAAGCAATATATATCTTCTTCTTGGAATATCCAACAAAAGAATATAATTGGACTGGACTCAATCTGACCATTTTTTGATTATATGGACACAACCAGTAACCGTAAGGTATTATATACCATTTAAAGGGATAACACAAATAGGCTGAAATTGGTTTTTTAATTTGCAACTATCTGCAACTGCTTACATTCCTCTATCTTGTGTTTTTTATCCTGTTGTGGTTTTGATATAATCCTTTTTTGCTGCATTCGTAGCAAGATCTACCACGTGTGTATTTAGATACAATATATATATTAACCAGTCTTACATATATACATATATATTCTCTAGCGCAATTCATTTTTCTTTCAATCATTCTACAACCAAACAGACCCCATTTTTTATTAATTATGGTTACCACCAAAGTTTCCAAATATTACCTGGAAATAGTAACTCAGGTCATATCAATGATCTGACACATAACATCACTTCAAATTTCAGTGCAGTACAACTAGCTATCGATGAAGCAAAACTTCTACACAGGACCGTCTTTAACACAGGGCAAAAGGGGCAGCTGCCCAGGGCCCAGTCTTTGTTATGGGGCCCAAGAGTCCTAAAAAAAAAAATTTTTTTTTTTTTTGGTTCATGCCAGACTGCTGATGTCAGTCCTAATACTGTCACAGTCAAAAGTTCTCTGCTTATGTTTATTTGTGGGAAACTGTGCCAGACTGAGCTGGGATCATGTGACATGCCAAGCTAGTGCCATGTGCTGTTTTAGGTGTGCACTGTGCAGCACTGAAATGCTAAGCCCTAACTCGGCATCCAACCAATCATACTGTATAAGAAAAGGTTCTGCTGGGGTTACCACTGTTACCAGGTAACTGCTCTGGTGGTGGGGATTGTTCAGGGTAGGGCATACTGTAGGCGCATGCAGCAGAAAGCTGGAGCGGCAGGCACGTGAGGATTTGAACATCTGTGCAGCTGCAGACACTGCTCTCTTCCATCTTGAGGCACACATACATTGTATTTTTAATATTGGATTATATATTGGAGTGTGTACATAAATCTGTAGTGTGTGTTTGTGTGTACATGTATATGTGTATGCTCTGGAGAGTGTGTGTGTATATGGGTTAGGGGAGTTTGGTAGCATTCCCTTGGTATTCATGAAAGTGGTAATTTTGCTGTACAGTGGCTGTCTAAACAATAAATATGTAGTGAATATCCCAAAACTGGTGAGATGCTTTTAAGGGGGCCCAAAATAAATTCTTGCACCGGGGCCCTGTAGACATTAGGTCTGACACTGATTTTTACTATGCAATGCCGTGCATTGCATTAAATATTTATGTACTTAAACAAATATATAAATAAATTAAAAACCAACATTTAATTAATTAGTAAATATTTTAAATTAATCCACAGTGGAGGAATTTATATATTTATTTACTTATTAGTACTGCTTAGGTCCAGTTTCACATATTGCAATTTATTTCATATTTTTTTGAAAATGATTAGCCCAACAGTGGATGATCCACTGCTGGGCTAATCATTTTAAAAAAATAAAATAAAAAAAATTGATTTAGTTGTTTTTTGGGGTGTTGGGGTGGAGAGCGAAATTGCATGGGCGGGGGGGGGGGGCCCAAGGAAATGTTTGCCCAGGGCCCAGTCAGTATTAAAGACGGCCCTGCTTCTACACAAAAGATATTATGATAAAACCCGGATTCCCTCACCATTGTATGCCGTTGGGGATCTCGTTTGGCTATCCACCAAGAATCTACGTCTCAACACCCCATCCAGAAAATTCTCACCTTTATACATTGGTCCATTCCCCATTATCAAAATCATAAACAGCAATGCGGTACGACTTCAGTTACCTGACACTCTTAAAATCCACCCTACCTTCCATGTTGCTCTCCTGAAACCATATCGAGCAGTTCGGAAACCTCCTACCCTACAAACTCTACCACCAGTGTCTATCGACCCAAACATTGAATATGAGGTCCATTCTATCCTGGACTCCAGGAGATTGCGGTGTGTCCTGCAGTACCTCATACGATGGAAGGGTTACAAAGAAGAAGACGACTCTTGGGAACCGGTAAGTAACATTTCCACCCCACGTCTGGTATCTAGATTCCATCAGCAGAATCCTGACCAACCAGGACCATGAGCCTCGGAGTGGCTCCTTAGAGGGGGTGTCCTGTCATGATTCCCTTCTTCCTGATAAATACATGTATATTTATGTACCATTACTGTACCTTTAAATAATAATTAGCTCTCTACAGATCTATAAAAGGTCACCTCTCACTCTCCACAGTGCTTGGTATTGGACCGTGGTATTCCTGCTACAGTCACTTCTCTTAGCCTCATTGTGATTTCTGCTTCACTAGCTCTTGCACTGCAAACACGGAATTGAATCCGCTCTGCTCTCTATCAGCTGTTCTACATCAGAACTCTTTGCGGTGACGTCACACGCCATCTCCACGCTGCAGCTCCTCCATTCCTCCGAATCTCTGCTCTCATTCTGAACCGGTTGCATCTACTCTACCTCTGTCTGGGTAAACTTGCCTCAGAGCTAACAGCATTCTCAAAAGAAAGCAAGTATTCTCTATATCACCAACGAACATTTTGTGCATAATATAATACTGGTATATTATACTGGTGCCACTCTGCCATCTGTCTGTTTTCATGCTCCGCTCACTTTTACTTACTTATTCCTGTGTTTGTTATGTTACCGTACAGTTGTTATCCTGCTACATATCTTGATTTATTTACAACTCATCATGGTATTTGTGCTGACTTTATTTTCGCTGCATAAGTTGCGTAACAGTTCCCCAGCAGCCTTAGAATAACAGCAGCATTGTTACCTCAAATTAATACATCTGAGATATTATGTGGGTTTTCGCATTACATGGTATGTGATTTATGTTACTATCCAATAATATCCTAGAAACACTACACCACTTACATTATCTCAGCAGCTGTGGTTCACACTGACACATAACTTTATTCCAGATTTCTAGAAATAACATCACACTGCTCTAGAGGAGATCTGCATGCAGGAATAGGCCAAGATACCAGCAACAGTGTGTGACAACCTTGTGAAGACTTACAGAAAACGTTTGACCTCTGTCATTGCCAACAAAGTATTGAGATGAACTTTTGATATTGACCAAATACTTATTTTCCACCATAATTTGCAAATAAATTCTTTCCAAATCAGACAATGTGATTGTCTGGATTTGTTTCCACATTTTGTCTCTCATAGTTGAGGTATACCTATGATGAAAATTACAGGCCTCTCTCATATTCTTAAGTGGGAGAACTTGCACAATTGGTGGCTGACTAAATACTCTTTTGCCCCACTGTATATATATATATATATATATATATATATATATATATATATATATATATATATATATATATATATAGGTATAGATTTTACAGATATATATAGGAATATCTATTTAATATTACCCTATGTGAAGAACATCGGAATTTGAAATGTTTAAAGTACATACATAGTAAAACACTTTATTGAATATTAACATTGCATAATATGATTTTACATGTTTTCAGCTACTTAACTGCACTTTTTTTTCCAATGCTGGTTTTACTATTTAAAAGTGTGTGTATGAGTAAAAAAAAACATTCTTGTTTTATTCTACAAACTACTGACAACATTCCTCCCAAATTCCAAATAAAAATATGGTCATTTAGAGCATTTATTTGAAGAAAATTACAACTGGTCAAAATAACAAAATAGATGCAGTGTTTTCAGACCTCGAATAATGCAAAGAAAACAAGTTCATAATAATTTTTAAACAATACAATACTAATATTTTAACTTAGCAAGAGATCAGAAATCAATATTAGGTGGATTAACACTGATTTTAAGTTAAAGCTTTCATGCGTCTTGGCATGCTCTAAACCAGTCTTTTGCATTGCTGTTGGGTGACTTTATGCCACTCCAGGCACAAATGCTCAAGCAGCTTGGCTTTTGTTTGATGCTTATGACCATCCATCTTCCTCTTGATCATATTCAAGAGATTTTCAATGAGGTTCAGGTCTGGCGATTAGGCTGGTTATCACAGGGCCTTGATCTGGTGGTCCTCCATCCACACCTTGACTTACCTGGCTGTGTGGAAAAAACAATCCTCAAAGTTGGGGAACATTGTCAGAACAGAAGGAAGTAAGTTTTCTTCCATGATAACCTTGTACGTGGCTTGATTCATGTATCATGATAGAGCACCACTATTTTCTGCTTAATGTACTCCCATTGCCAATTTTTTAATCGGAAGTCATAACATGGATAGCCCTCTGCTGCTTTAAGATACGTTCTAGCATATCCAAAGTCTCGTTCTGCCTAGTAGTTATGTCTTGCTTAAGATGGTGTTGAGGAAGCCCTGCCCTCTCCTGTTCCTGCCTAAGGACCTTACTGGATTTACCACTGTGGTGGAAGTAGCCTGCAATCTGTCTGCACCATTCAAGTAAATTTGGTAACCTAGAGTTGCCTTCAGGGATAGCAGCCTTTCCCACCAGGTGAAAGATGTGAGCTGAACAACGCTCACCAATAAAGTCATTCTCACAGAGAGCCTACTACATATTGGGTACTCTGTCAGTGACAACAAATCCCACTGTCACCTTAGTACCTGTCAGCTCTACTATCTACTAATCCACCATCTTCCTAAGAGTCTAGAATATATTTTCAGTGGCAGGTTGCTCATCCAACATCTTAACATAGAGGAGGAATGATCGGTTGCCCTGCCAATCTACCAACCCATTCCTTCCTTGACCAGAGCTTCCTGGCACTGTCAGGGTGCCAGGAATCAGACTGAGACGAGAAGTGCAAAAATAATCACACCTTTATTAATAGCAAAAAATAATCCACAAGTCAAATAACAAGCCAGGAATCAAAACCAGAGCTGGTAGTCAGACGAGCCGAGTCAGGAGCCAAAGTGAAAAGTCAGACGAGCCGGAATCAGGAACAAGGAAAACAGCAGAGTCAGGAACAAGCCAGGGATCAGGAACCAGGAAGGACGTCAGGCAGCCAGGTAATACACAGGAACTCTCACAAACAGGTCTGAGACAACGCAAAGGCAAAGCATACTGAACAGAGGCCCTTTAAATAATAAGTGATGACATCACAATTCTGAGACTGCATCCTGTCTCATATGGATGATGCACACCAGTCTCGCCATAAAAGGAAGTGCAGGAATTGAGCAGCATCCCCCACAATGCACCATAGTCAGGAAGAGAGGTGAGTAAAATGGCTGCCAGCAGCACATAGCAAACACAACAGGGAAAAAACCCTGACAGGCACCAACTGTCCAGAAGCCTTTGCCAGCTCCTCCTCCAACACAGCAAGGCTGGATTGGTATAGAGAGGGGACTACGCTCTGAAAGTGCTGTGTGTAGGGAGGTGGTAGTGGGTAACAGCTGCTTCCATCAACTGCTTGAAAGGCTTTCCTTCCAGCATGGCAGAGCATGCACCACCGAAAGCTACCAGCTGAGTTATGAGATGGGTTAATTGTTTGGACTGCTTCCTGGACATCCCCTTAGAGTAACCCCCCCAAAAAAATTGTCTAGGGTGGACTGAACAGATTCTTGTGATGTTGATGGTGGTACCTGACTCTGCTGATGGTCATCAGTGCCTTGTCCCCTGTCCTGACTACCTCCTAGTAGGTGGCATGTTACACTCTTGATGCTGTTGCTTGCCCCTCTTTCATCCCTCAATAACACAGTAATGTGGTGCATATGGAGATTTTGGTTCATCCCGGAACTGGTGAGATAACCCAACGCTCCCCCCATGGCAAACCTCTTTACCACACAATTTGCACTTAGCAGGCAGCCATTTCCAATGATAACAAAATGTTTCAACACCTTTGAGGGACATGAAGAAGCTGCTGCCTCTGCCAAACCTTCTACCACTGTTGAGATCTCCTTGCTGGATTTTGAGAGGTGGCAATGTTAATTCTCTCTGCCTTCTCTGAAACACATTTGTCCTCTGCTTGTTGTAGTGGTGGTGGCAATGGTGTAGCTACCAGTGACTCTACTACTGATATATATAGATATATGTGTAGCTTTTGAGAGGATATAAAACATGTGAATTAGGTTAGTAAACTTAAAAAGAATTTGTTGCAAACATATTTTACACTGTATTTAATAGTACAGATATAATACAGTGATAAGGTAATCACTTTTGTGATAAAAATATTTTTAATTAGCTATAATTAGCTACTGCAACTTCAGAGATCTGTCATTAAAAGAACAATAGAAGTTGTTTGTTCTCTACCTGTTATCATGGTTCAGCATGCATCGTTAAAAATTCTGTGTCTATATGAAATTATTGAATTCAATGTTGGTTAAACTGTGAAAGAATGCAATGCTTATCCTGGATAACACACAAGTTAAAGATATATGAAACTTCCACATTTTCCTTAGTGATTCAGACAGAGCATTCACTTTTTAAAAAACCTTTTTAATTTACTTCTGCTATTAGATTTGCTGAAGAGATATGTAGGTAGGTGTCTGGAGTAAAACATGGCAGGAAATAGTGCTGCCATGTAGTGCTCTTGCAGATGGATAACATTCTTGCAAAACTGCTGCCATTAGTGTTCCTGACATGAAAGTTCATGAGTTTAAGTACCTGCTTTTCAATAAAAGATACCAAGAGAATTAAGAAAATGTAATAGTAGAAGTAAATTAGAAAGTTGTTCAGAATTGCATGCTCTATCAGAATCATGAAAGATTGTTTTGGGTTTCACACCCCTTTTTAATAATATGATAGTTGTCCATATTGGGGTCATATGTTGTGTCCTGCTTCGTGATGAATATTCAAGGAGGAATGTGTTATAATATATTTCTGTAGGGAGTGTTTTTTTAGCCTTACAAGGGTATAACATGATTTGCAAGCAGAAATTAAGGGGCCGATTTACCATTGTGCGGGCGGACACATAGGCGTAACTAGAAACCACAGGGCCCAGGTGGAAGAATCGAAGCAGGCCCCTCCAAAAAAATGTGAATTTAACACTTTTTTTCTCGACATTGTACTCAGAAAAAAAAAATAAACATTTTTGTGTGTGCAGTATACACACACACATATATAACTGAATGTGCTGTATACACACACACATATATATATATCTCTTACAGTGCTGTATACACACATACACACACACACACATATATATATATATATATATATATATATATATATATATATATATCTTACAGTGCTGTATACACACATATATATATTTATATATTTATATATATATATCTTACAGTGCTGTATATACACACACACATATCTATATAGCTGAATGTGCTGTATACACACATACACACACACACATATACATATATATCTCTTACAGTGCTGTATACACACACACACACATATATAGCTGAATGTGCTGTATACACACATACTCACACACACACACACACATATATATATATATATATATATATATATATATATATATATATATATATCTTACAGTGCTGTATACACACACACACACATATAGCTGAATGTGCAGTTTACACACAGACACAGACACACACACACACATATATATATATATATATATATATATATCTTACTGTGCTGTATACACACATATATATATATTTATAGTTGACTATGCTCTATATATATATATATATATATATATATACACACACATACATATTGTATTATGGCCACATACATTTTGCAGTTGGATCAACCTTTTTGTGCGTTTTAGTAATAAGACTTTCTAAATAGCAGCTGGGTTAAAACAATATAGAACGTGTTTTTTTCTAGATACTGAGGTCAGTGGAATAACCAATAAGAAGTCACTAGTAAAGTTAAAATACTGTCTCTTTGAATGTATTTACACAAGATTTTATGGGGCCTTAATCACATGTACCAGTCTTCTGCTAAAGCTTAGTCTGATTTATTGTTTGCACAACTATACACTTATCTGGGAGGGAAGAGCATTGAGGCTTAACCTGAGCACTCATACAGAGATATAGATGGATGCAAATGTATTTCACGAGCTGTATTCTATCTAATATGTAGTTACCCTTTAAACTATACGTGAAAACAAACCTCAATAGAAATAGTATAGTAACCTGGTGGTTTTATATCATAGATTTACATTCTTTGCACAGTCAACAATACTGACTACAGGGTTAGATCACCGGATATTAAACTTGCTAAAATAAATATGTTGGCCCTTGTCGGATGCTGACAAAACATGAGAATGGTTACTCTAATCTCTACAATTCTAAACAGACGATCAGTCACCTGCTAACACTCAACATGTAAATTATGGCTATGCATGATCTCATACAATATACCATGATAGAAAGAAAAATAATAATACCAAATCTTCAGTTAATAACATAATGTAGGGTACATATGCATCATATAAGGCATTGTGAAAAGCAAATCAGAACCTCAGAAGTAAGAAAAAAATGACTTCATGATATTTCTATCAGGCACTTCAAATACTGAGATCATTACTATCTGGATATAAAAGATGCATGTATATCAAATAAAAAATAAGCAATTAAATACTCCAATCACTATTAGAAAAAGTTTAAACTACAGATATAGCGGTATAATCACAGGCAAGTCACCATGTGAGGGGTAAATATGTCAACAGTGGTCCTCACAAAGGAATCCCCTCTTGTTTAGTATAAGTTTATATTTGGGATGTAGTTTGCTCAGTTTTATAAGTGAAGTCATCATTGTACACAGAAACACACTATTTGGAGCTTTTCCTTCAGAGCACACTGTGAAATTAAGTTAAAATAGTAACTTACATCTCTTCATATGTAGTCACACAGCAACTTCATAACTTTTAATGTGCAGGTGACCTACTTTTTATATGGCTATAGGTCACATGGTTTGATTGTCACTGTGAGGTCATGCAAGCAGGATCTAAGTAGTAGAAATGTGTACACAGTCTATAATCATATCCATGCTCTGTAGAATGCACATTATACATGATTGCAATATTAGTTATAATGAATAAGTAAAACATTTTTTTAAAAGAAACATATTGCAGCTAGTACTAAGTGAAATGCACTATACTGTATGTCAAATACCACTATATTATTTGTGTTTATTAAGGCCCAGATTTGGAGTTTGGCGGTAGCCGTGAAAACCAGCGTTAGAGGCTCCTAACGCTGGTTTTAGGCTACCGCCGGTATTTGGAGTCAGTCAAAAAAGGGTCTAACGCTCACTTTTCAGCCGCGTCTTTTCCATACCGCAGATCCCCTTACGTCAATTGCGTATCCTATCTTTTCGATGGGATTTTTCTAACTCCGGTATTTAGAGTCGTGTCTGAAGTGAGCGTTAGAAATCTAACGACAAAACTCCAGCCGCAGAAAAAAGTCAGTAGTTAAGAGCTTTCTGGGCTAACGCCGGTTCATAAAGCTCTTAACTACTGTACTCTAAAGTACACTAACACCCATAAACTACCTATGTACCCCTAAACCGAGGTCTCCCCACATCACCGCCACTCGATTAAATTTTTTTAACCCCTAATCTGCCGACCGCCACCAACGTTATACTTATGTACCCCTAATCTGCTGCCCCTAACACCGCCGACCCCTATATTATATTTATTAACCCCTAACCTGCCCCCCACAACGTCGCAGCCAGCTACCTACAATAATTAACCCCTAATCTGCAGACCGCAAAGCACCGCCACCTACATTATAGCTATGTACCCCTAATCTGCTGCCCCTAACACCGCCGACCCCTATATTATATTTATTAACCCCTAATCTGCCCCCCCTCAATGTCGCCTCCACCTGCCTACACTTATTAACCCCTAATCTGCCGAGCGGATCTCACCGCTACTATAATAAAGTTATTAAACCCTAATCCGCCTCACTCCCGCCTCAATAACCCTATAATAAATAGTATTAACCCCTAATCTGCCCTCCCTAACATCGCCGACACCTAACTTCAATTATTAACCCCTAATCTGCCGACTGGAGCTCACCGCTATTCTAATAAATGTATTAACCCCTAAAGCTAAGTCTAACCCTAACACTAACACCTCCCTAAATTAAATATAATTTTAATCTAACGAAATTAATTAACTCTTATTAAATAAATTATTCCTATTTAAAGCTAAATACTTACCTGTAAAATAAATCCTAATATAGCTACAATATAAATTATAATTATATTATAGCTATTTTAGGATTAATATTTATTTTACAGGTAACTTTGTATTTATTTTAACCCGGTACAATAGCTATTAAATAGTTAAGAACTATTTAATAGCTAAAATAGTTAAAATAATTACAAATTTACCTGTAAAATAAATCCTAACCTAAGTTACAATTAAACCTAACACTACACTATCAATAAATTAATTAAATAAAATACCTATAATTATCTACAATTAAACCTAACACTACACTATCAATAAATAAATTAAATACAAATCCTACAAATAAATACAATGAAATAAACTAACTAAAGTACAAAAAATAAAAAAGAACTAAGTTACAAAAAATAAAAAAATATTTACAAACATTAGAAATATATTACAACAATTTTAAACTAATTACACCTACTCTAAGCCCCCTAATAAAATAACAAAGCCCCCCAAAATAAAAAAATGCCCTACCCTATTCTAAATTACTAAAGTTCAAAGCTCTTTTACCTTACCAGCCCTGAACAGGGCCCTTTGCGGGGCATGCCCCAAGAAGTTCAGCTCTTTTGCCTGTAAAAAAAACATACAATACCCCCCCAACATTACAACCCACCACCCTCATACACCTAATCTAACCCAAACTCCCCTTAAATAAACCTAACACTAAGCCCCTGAAGATCTCCCTACCTTGAGTCATCTTCACCCAGCCGAGCCAAATTCTTCATCCAAGCAGAGCAAGAAGAGGTCTTCCATCCGATTGAAGTCTTCATCCAAGAGGCATCTTCTATCGTCATCCATCCGGAGCGGAGCGGCAGCATCCTGAAGACCTCCGACGCGGAACATCCATCCTGGCCGACGACTGAATGACGAATGTCGGCCAGGATGGATGTTCCGCGTCGGAGGTCTTCAGGATGCTGCCGCTCCGCTCCGGATGGATGACGATAGAAGATGCCTCTTGGATGAAGACTTCAATCGGATGGAAGACCTCTTCTGCCCCGCTTGGATGAAGACTTCTACCGGATGGAGGACCTCTTCTTGCTCTGCTTGGATGAAGAATTTTGCTTGGCTGGGTGAAGACGACTCAAGGTAGGGAGATCTTCAGGGGCTTAGTGTTAGGTTTATTTAAGGGGGGTTTGGGTTAGATTAGGGGTATGTGGGTGGTGGGTTGTAATGTTGGGGGGGGTATTGTATGTTTTTTTTACAGGCAAAAGAGCTGAACTTCTTGGGGCATGCCCCGCAAAGGGCCCTGTTCAGGGCTGGTAAGGTAAAAGAGCTTTGAACTTTAGTAATTTAGAATAGGGTAGGGCATTTTTTTATTTTGGGGGGCTTTGTTATTTTATTAGGGGGCTTAGAGTAGGTGTAATTAGTTTAAAATTGTTGTAATATATTTCTAATGTTTGTAAATATTTTTTATTTTTTGTAACTTAGTTCTTTTTTATTTTTTGTACTTTAGTTAGTTTATTTCATTGTATTTATTTGTAGGAATTGTATTTAATTTATTTATTGATAGTGTAGTGTTAGGTTTAATTGTAGATAATTATAGGTATTTTATTTAATTAATTTATTGATAGTGTAGTGTTAGGTTTAATTGTAACTTAGGTTAGGATTTATTTTACAGGTAAATTTGTTATTATTTTAACTATTTTAGCTATTAAATAGTTCTTAACTATTTAATAGCTATTGTACCTGGTTAAAATAAATACAAAGTTACCTGTAAAATAAATATTAATCCTAAAATAGCTATAATATAATTATAATTTATATTGTAGCTATATTAGGATTTATTTTACAGGTAAGTATTTAGCTTTAAATAGGAATAATTTATTTAATAAGAGTTAATTAATTTTGTTAGATTAAAATTATATTTAATTTAGGGGGGTGTTAGTGTTAGGGTTAGACTTAGCTTTAGGGGTTAATACATTTATTAGAATAGCGGTGAGCTCCAGTTGGCAGATTAGGGGTTAATAATTGAAGTTAGGTGTCGGCGATGTTAGGGAGGGCAGATTAGGGGTTAATACTATTTATTATAGGGTTAGTGAGGCGGATTAGGGGTTAATAACTTTATAATAATAGCAGTGCGGTCCGGTCGGCAGATTAGGGGTTAATAAGTGTAGGCAGGTGGAGGCGGCGTTGTGGGGGGCAGATTAGGGGTTAATAAATATAATATAGGGGTCGGCGGTGTTAGGGGCAGCAGATTAGGGGTACATAGGTATAATGTAGGTTGCGGCGGTGTACGGAGCGGCAGATTAGGGGTTAAAAATAATATGCAGGGGTCAGCGATAGCAGGGGCGGCAGATTAGGGGTTAATAAGTGTAAGGTTAGGGGTGTTTAGACTCGGGGTACATGTTAGAGTGTTAGGTGCAGACGTAGGAAGTGTTTCCCCATAGCAAAAAATGGGGCTGCGTTAGGAGCTGAACGCGGCTTTTTTGCAGGTGTTAGGTTTTTTTCAGCTCAAACAGCCCCATTGTTTCCTATGGGGGAATCGTGCACGAGCACGTTTTTGAGGCTGGCCGCGTCCGTAAGCAACTCTGGTATCGAGAGTTGCAGTTGCGTTAAATATGCTCTACGCTCCTTTTTTGGAGCCTAACGCTGACATTCTATGGACTCTCAATACCAGAGTTATTTTAAAGGTGCGGCCAGAAAAAAGCCAGCGTTAGCTACGCGGGTCGTTACCGACAAAACTCTAAATCTAGCCGTAAGTAAATTAATGCCCATAAAAAGTATATATATATATATATATATATATATATATATATATATATATATATATATCCCCCCACTAGCATTGTTTATAATACTCAGTCTCCTGGCTCCCTCCCAGCAAGGGGAACCGTGGAACTAAATCATTAGTGATCTGGCCTGAGCATTAGCAGATGGCGCGTGCTTCTTATCTAACCTCCCTGTGTGTGCTAAACACAGCAGGTGAAAGGTGACCCGGCTGCAGGAGAGGCCGTTATTTCCTGTCTGGACATTCACAGCAACTTGTTGCCCAGTTCTGTCAAGACAATGGCTGTTTAAATTTAATTATCACATCCAAAATTCAATATACTCACAAAACAGAAAATCCGCTGCTCCAGTCAATCACCGTGGCGGACGTCGCGGGTCCCCTGCATCACCACCATGGCACCTTCTATCTGGATCCGACACCCAAGGCGACGTTCACGTTCCACTATGTCTCGGCTCTTCTTGACGTTAGATGATGTCCGCCACACATCGATAAATGCTGACAGCATACGCTGTCGTCATTTATCATTGCACAAGCATTTCTTATGAAATGCTTGTGCAATGCTGCCCCTGCAGATTCGTCAATCATCCTGATCGTATCTGATAGGGATGATTGCTGTCCGCCGCCTCAGAAGCCCGAAGACCTGAAGGTGGACCTGAAGCGGAGCAGGTTGGAAGCAGCATCTGCTGCTTCATAAATCAACCCCTATGAGGGGGTCTGAAAAATATTATCAATGTAGATATTTAAAACTTCAAAACAATCTTAAAGGAGCAGTAAACGTTAAAATATAATTGCCCTCAGCTTTAAGTCTATTACTTTCTAAATACATTAGCCCAAGTTTGCAGTGCAAAAGCGCAGTGGAAGCGTTTTAAAAAAGTAATTTATACTTACCCAAAAAATCTTCTGTCCGCCTACGAATCCAAAGTTTTTTTCCAATACTGCAGCCAACAGTGGAGTGAACGTCCGTCTTCTCCAATTTTGACAGTGCGCGTTCCATGTGCGCATGCGCATTCAACGCATTTAACAGCCATATACACAGAATCTCAATGCTTCGTCGTGCATTAAGACTCTGTGTTTCAGATTGAGCATGCACAGAGGATGTGGAAATGCGCGCTCCAAAACGGAAAATATGGGCGTTTCACAATTACAGTCCCTTTAAAGGATCAGTAAATACATTTAGATTGTAATGCAAATTGTTTAATTATGCACAGTACAACATCGCATGTTTCTTTATTTTTCCATCAAGGTTAAGATTAACCCCTTAATGACTGAGGACGTGCAGGGTACGTCCTCAAAAAAAAGGCAGTTAACGCCTGAGGACGTACCCTGCACGTCCTCGGTGTGGAAAGCAGCTGGAAGCGATCCTGCTCGCTTCCAGCTGCTTTCCGGTTATTGCAGTGATGCCTCGATATCGAGGCATCCTGCAATAACCATTTTTAGCCATCCGGTGCAGAGAGAGCCACTCTGTGGCCCTCTCTGCACCGGACATTAACGGCTATGTTCGTTGGTGGGTGGGAGCCGGTGTGGGAGGTGGGTGGCGGCCATCGATGGCCTTTGTGATGCGGAGGGGGGCGGGATCGGGGGCGGGGACGACCGGGGGGACGCGCACGGACGCGCGCACGTGCACGGGGAGGCCGGGCGGGCGCGTGCACGGGGAGGGAGCGGGTGGGAACCACTACGCTACAGAAAGTTTTTTCTTATAAGTGGGGATCAAAGGGGTTTATGTATTTATTTGTTGATCGGTTTGGCTGGGGGGATATTGGACTGTGGGGGGGAAGCTACACTACAGAAACAAATAAAAAAAAATAATAAAAAAAACATTTTTATTTGCAAACTGGGTACTGGCAGACAGCTGCCAGTACCCAAGATGGCCCCAATAAGGCAGAGGGGGAGGGTTAGGGAGCTATTTTGGGGGGATCAGGGAGGTTGGGGGCTAAGGGGGGGACCCTACATAGCAGCATATGTAAATATGCTAAAAAAAAAATATATTTTTTTTTTTAATACCTTTTATTTTAGTACTGGCAGACTTTCTGCCAGTACTTAAGATGGCGGGGACAATTGTGGGGTGGGGGAGGGAAGAGAGCTGTTTGGGAGGGATCAGGGGGTGGGATGTGTCAGGTGGGAGTCTGATCTCTACACTAAAGCTAAAATTAACCCTGCAAGCTCCCTACAAACTACCTAATTAACCCCTTCACTGCTGGCCATAATACACATGTGATGCGCAGCAACATTTAGCGGCCTTATAATTACCAAAAAGCAACGCCAAAGCCACATATGTCTGCTATTTCTGAACAAAGGGGATCCCAGAGAAGCATTTAAAACCATGTGTGCCATAATTGCACAAGCTGTTTGTAAATAATTTTAGTGAGAAACCTAAAGTTTGAAAAAGTGAACAATTTTTTTTTATTTGATTGCTTTTGGCGGTGAAATGGTGGCATGAAATATACCAAAATGGGCCTAGATCAATACTTGGGGTTGTCTACTACACTACACTAGAGCTAAAATTAACCCTAGAAGCTCCCTACATGCTCCCTAATTAACCCATTCACTGCTGGGCATAATACACGTGTGGTGCGCAGTGGCATTTAGCAGCCTTCTAATTACCAAAAAGCAAAGCCAAAGCCATATATGTCTGCTATTTATGAACAAAGGGGATCCCAGAGAAGCATTTACAACCATTTATTCCATAATTTCATGAGTTGTTTGTAAATAATTTCAGTGAGAAACCTAAAGTTTGTGAAAAAATTTGTGAAAAAGTAAAAAAATTTTTTTATTTGATCGCATTCGGCGGTGAAATGGTGGCATGAAATATACCAAAATGGGCCTAGATCAATACTTTGGGATGTCTTCTAAAAAAAAATATATACATGTCAATGGATATTCAGGGATTCCTGAAAGATATTAGTGTCCCAATGTAACTAGCGCTAATTTTGAAAAAAAGTGGTTTGGAAATGGCAAAGTGCTACTTGTATTTATGGCCCTATAACTTGCAAAAAAAGCAAAGAACATGTAAACATTGGGTATTTCTAAACTCAGGACAAAATTTAGAAACTATTTAGCATGGGTGTTTTTTGGTGGTTGTAGATGTGTAACAGATTTTGGGGGTCAAAGTTAGAAAAAGTGTGTTTTTTTCCATTTTTTCCTCATATTTTATAATATTTTTTATAGTAAATTATAAGATATGATGAAAATAATGGTATATTTTGAAAGTCCATTTAATGGCGAGAAAAACGGTATATAATATGTGTGGGTACAGTAAATGAGTAAGAGGAAAATTACAGCTAAACACAAACACCGCAAAAATGTAAAAATAGCCTTGGTCCCAAACGGACAGAAAATGGAAAAGTGCTGTGGTCATTAAGGGGTTAAAAGCGACAGTAAAGTCAAAATTAAACTTTCATGATTCCTATACAGCATGCAATTTTAAACAACTTTCCAATTTACTTTTATCATCAAATTTGCTTTGTTCTTTTGGTATTCTTTGTTGAAGACTAAACCTAGCTAGACTCGAATGCTGATTTTTAAGCCCTTGAAGGCCGCCTCTTATCTTAGTGCCTTTCACAGTTAGATAGTGCTAGTTCATGTGTTCCATATAGATGACTTTGCGCTCACTTCTGTGGTGTAAATGCATGAGTCAGCACCCATTGGATGAAATGCAAGTTTATAAAAAGGGGGCAGTCTGCAGGGGCTTAGTAACAAGGTAATTACAGAGGTAGAAAGTGCATTAATATAAAGGTATTGGTTATGCAAAACTGGAGAGTGGGTAATAAAGGGAATTTCTATCTTTTTAAACAATAACAAGTTTCAAGTAAACTCTCCCTTTAAACATTGTGTTTTGGTAACATTACGAATGAGGATCGCTGTATTTTCTCCAGAATTAAGTCTGGACTGGATCCTCCAAATAAGGCTAATGGTGGGTGGAGTTTGGTTATTGAAAAACAATTGCAGCAATCAAGGTGTTAATGCATTTAAAAAGATTTCACACATACATAACGTAAATTTATTTACATAACGTAAATTTATTGCACAAATGCAGAAAAATATTGGACTCACAAAGAACTATCTGTCCTTTTAAATATGGACTTTCTGTCCCTTTAAGTATGACTAATGTAAGTCTGTTGCACTTGTTTATCATAATAGTGAAAGTATTTGGGTTTATATAGCTTTAATCGTGTAAAAATACTGTCGCCTAGATTTAGAGTTCTGCGTTAGCCGTCAAAACCAGCGTTAGGGGGTCCTAACGCTGTTTTTTACTGCCCGCTGGTATTTAGAGTCAGCCAGGAAAGGGTCTAACGCTCACTTTCCAGACGCAACTTTTCCATACCGCAGACCCCCTACGCCAATTGCGTATCCTATCTTTTCGATGGGATCTTTCTAACGCTGGTATTTAGAGTCTTGGCTGAAGTGAGCGTTAGAACTCTAACGACAAGACTCCAGCCGCAGAGAAAAGCCAGGAGTTAAGAGCTTTCTGGGCTAACGCCGGTTCATAAAGCTCTTAACTACTGTGCTCTAAAGTACACTAACACCCATAAACTACCTATGTACCCCTAAACCGAGGCCCCCCCACATTGCCGCCACTCTATTAATTTTTTTTAACCCCTAATCTGCCAACCGCACACTGCCGCCACCTACATTATCCCTATGTACCCCTAATCTGCTGCCCCTAACACCGCCGACACCTACATAATATTTATTAACCCCTAACCCCTAATCTGTCCCCCCCCAACGTCGCCACTACCTACCTACAATTATTAACCCCTAATCTGCCGACCGGACCTCACCGCTACTATAATAAATGTATTAACCCCTAAAGCTAAGTCTAACCCTAACCCTAACACCCCCCTAAGTTAAATATAATTTTTATCTAACGAAATAAAATAAATCTTATTAAATAAATTAATCCTTTTTAAAGCTAAATACTTACCTGTAAAATAAACCCTAATATAGCTACAATATAAATAATAATTATATTGTAGCTATTTTAGGATTAATATTTATTTTACAGGCAACTTTGTATTTATTTTAACCAGGTACAATAGCTATTAAATAGTTAATAACTATTTAATAGCTACCTAGTTAAAATAATTACAAAATTACCAGTAAAATAAATCCTAACCTAAGTTACAATTAAACCTAACACTACACTATCAATAAATAAATTAAATACAAATACCTACAAATAAATACAAATGAATACACTAACTAAAGTACAAAAAATAAAAAAAGAACTAAGTTACAAAAAATAAAAAAATAATTTACAAACATTATAAAAATATTACAACAATTTTAAGCTAATTACACCTACTCTAAGCCCCCTAATAAAATAACAAAGCCCCCCAAAATAAAAAAAATGCCCTACTCTATTCTAAAATAAAAATTGTAAAGCTCTTTTACCTTACCAGCCCTTAAAAGGGCCTTTTGCGGGGCATGCCCCAAATAATTCTGCTCTTTTGCCTGTAAAAAAACCCATACAATACCCCACCCCCCCCAACATTACAACCCACCACCCACATACCCCTACTCTAACCCAAACCCCCCTTAAATAAACCTAACACTACCCCCCTGAAGATCTTCCTACCTTGAGTCGTCTTCACTCAGCCGAGCCGAATTCTTCATCCAATCAGGGCGATGTCTTCATCCAAGCGGGGGCTGAAGAGGTCCATCATCCGGCTGAAGTCTTCATCCAAGCAGGGGCTGAAGAGGTCCATCATCCGGCTGAAGTCTTCTATCAAGCGACATCTTCAATCTTCTTTCTTCCGGCTCCATCTTCATCCCGCCGACGCGGAACATCCTTCTTCCACGACGAACTCCAGATGAATGAAGGTTCCTTTAAGGGACGTCATCCAAGATGGCGTCCCTCGAATTCCGATTGGCTGATAGGATTCTATCAGCCAATCGGAATTAAGGTAGGAATAATCTGATTGGCTGATGGAATCAGCCAATCAGATTCAAGTTCAATCCGATTGGCTGATCCAATCAGCCAATCAGATTGAGCTTGCATTCTATTGGCTGTTCTGATCAGCCAATAGAATGCAAGCTCAATCTGATTGGCTGATCCAATCAGCCAATCGGATTGAACTTGAATCTGATTGGCTGATTCAATCAGCCAATCAGAATTTTCCTACCTTAATTCCGATTGGCTGATAGAATCCTATCAGCCAATCGGAATTCGAGGGACGCCATCTTGGATGATGTCCCTTAAAGGAACCTTCATTCGTCGGGAGTTCGTCGTGGAGGAAGGATGTTCCGCGTCGGCGGGATGAAGATGGAGCCAGAAGAATGAAGATTGAAGATGCCCCTTGATAGAAGACTTCAGCCGGATGATGGACCTCTTCAGCCCCCGCTTGGATGAAGACTTCAGCCGGATGATGGACCTCTTCAGCCCCCGCTTGGATGAAGACATCCAAGCCCCCGCTTGGATGAAGACTTCAGCCAAAGACTTCAGCCGGATGATGGACCTCTTCAGCCCCCGCTTGGATGAAGACATCGCCCGGATTGGATGAAGAATTTGGCTCGGCTGAGTGAAGACGACTCAAGGTAGGAAGATCTTCAGGGGGTTAGTGTTAGGTTTATTTAAGGGGGGTTTGGGTTAGATTAGGGGTATGTGGGTGGTGGGTTGCAATGTTGGGGGGGTATTGTATGGTTTTTTTTACAGGCAAAAGAGCAGAATTCTTTATTTTATTAGGGGGCTTAGAGTAGGTGTAATTAGCTTAAAATTGTTGTAATATTTTTATAATGTTTGTAAATTATTTTTTTATTTTTTGTAATTTAGTTCTTTTTTTATTTTTTGTACTTTAGTTAGTGTATTTATTTGTATTTATTTGTAGGTATTTGTATTTAATTTATTTAATGATAGTGTAGTGTTAGGTTTAATTGTAACTTAGGTTAGGATTTATTTTACTGGTAATTTTGTAATTATTTTAACTAGGTAGCTATTAAATAGTTATTAACTATTTAATAGCTATTGTACCTGGTTAAAATAAATACAAAGTTGCCTGTGAAATAAATATTAATCCTAAAATAGCTACAATATAATTATTATTTATATTGTAGCTATATTAGGGTTCATTTTACAGGTAAGTATTTAGCTTTAAATAGGAATAATTTATTTAATAAGATTTATTTTATTTTGTTAGATAAAAATTATATTTAACTTAGGGGGGTGTTAGGGTTAGGGTTAGACTAAGCTTTAGGGGTTAATACATTTATTATAGTAGCGGTGAGGTCCGGTCGGCAGATTAGGGGTTAATAATTGTAGGTAGGTAGCGGCGACGTTGGGGTGGGGCAGATTAGGGGGTAATAAATATAATATAGGGGTCGGCGGGGGTTAGGGGCAGCAGATTAGGGGTTCATATGGATAACGTAGGTTGCGGCGGTGTACAGAGCGGCAGATTAGGGGTTAAAAATAATATGCAGGGGTCAGCTATAGCGGGCACGGCAGATTAGGGGTTAATAAGTGTAAGGTTAGGGGTGTTTAGACTCAGGGTTCATGTTAGGGTGTTAGGTGCAGACTTAGGAAGTGTTTCCCCATAGGAAACAATGGGGCTGCGTTAGGAGCTGAACGCTGCTTTTTTGCAGGTGTTAGGTTTTTTTTCAGCTCAAACGGCCCCATGGTTTCCTATGGGGATATCGTGCATGAGCACGTTTTTTAAGCTGGCCACGTCCGTAAGCACCGCTGGTATTGAGAGTTGCAGTGGCGGTAAATTATGCTCTACGCTCCCTTTTTGGAGCCTAACGCAGCCCTTCTGTGAACTCTAAATACCAGCGGTATTTAAAAGGTGCGGGGATAAAAAATACACGCGTAGCTAACGCACCCCTTTGGCCGCAGAACTCTAAATCTAGCCATGTATTTGTGGGGTTATAGCCTCACATTGGTTTTGAAACAAGAAGCTAATAAATTTACATTTGATAACGTTAATAAAAAAAACTAAACTACCATATGTAAAATAGGTTAGCTTTGTGGGCAGAAGCTAAAAATAACATCAACCGGAGATAATAATAATTCACAACATGAATAAAGGAACAAGGAAAGGTTTTGGCAATACTCTTAAGAAAATGTAACAGGTTGCAGCAACAGATTGTATATGTGTACTGACATGATTAGGTCACCCACGAAGATGTTGTAGAAATAAAACAGAAGCTTTTGATCAGTCAGAGTAGATCAGAAAAACATATGATGGAATTGCAACAAATCAGTTTAAAGAACTGTGAAGAAATCAACAATTTTTAAAGGTTTTGTTTGCTTTTATTTATTAATTATTGTGGGGACAGTGTAGTTAGATTTATTTTATGGAAAGGTTATTAGAGTGCAGTGAGGATGGATTAGATAAGGGTAAGCTACACTGAAGGATAGAGGACACAATTAGATTTAAAGGGCTGTAACACTGTTGTCTATATTGGGCCAGATTACAAGTGGCATACTAAAAGTTACGCATTAACGATATCGGGTTTATCAGAGCTGTTTGCGCGTGTTGGAAGGAGCATTTGTATTACATGTTGAAAGTAAATGCAAACGCATAACCGCAAACGTGATTAATGCTAAAATTATTATCACAACTTCAGAGCTCTGGTTAACTGTTTCGCGAAACTAAAAAGTTGCACAAAACACATAAAAAAATACATTACAGGCACTCCTAATAACACTATCTAATAAAAACTATTTAAAAAAAAATATTGCACAAAAAAGTTATAAAGGCTCAAAGATATGAGGTCTCAGGTGTTAGAAATAAAAAAAGTAATGGAAAGAGCTTTAACATAGAGATACATACAAACATATGTCTAAATATGTATATATATATATGTTTATATTTGCGTACATATGTATTTATGTTTACAGTATATACTAATTTACAGACATATATTTACATATAAAGGTGACCAAGTGCGCATGCGCACAAAACGCGTCAGAGTTTGATCTGGACCACACTTACCTGTGTTTGCTTTTATCTGCTTTTATCTGGAATTATACTTCTGGATGCTTTTATTGGATTTAATGATTTTTATACTTTTGCTGACTGTCCTATGTTGGGAACCGGAGAACACTACCTTTGGATACTATCTGTTACTTTGTGTGCGGGGTAGGCACACCTGTTGCAGCACGGAACTCCCATCTTCTGCAGTATTTACACACCCACTCTCCATTGTGCCGCTAACTACTGGAGTATAGTGAGCGCTTTTTCTCTCCGGTATCTGTGTGTGAAGGTATTCACGTATAAACACATAAATACATATGTATACATATATAGACATATATATATTAAAGCATTGGAGCCCTTTGCAGTTAATAAGATGAAAACATGTAAAAGGATATGTTATACTGTGTATTTACTGTAAATATTTCACATTCCAATGTTCTGTGCATAGCAGAATATGTTCTTAGTATTTTTAAATAGATATTCCTATATATATCTATACCTAAATATAATGATCTATATGTAAATAGGTATAGATATAATAAAATATATTGTGCTATGTGAAGAACATTGGAATGTAATGGAATGTAAATATTTTCATGTTGGTTAGCGCACTTGAAAATATATACGATCGGTTTTGCACTCAAGTAGGGTATTACATTTTTCCCCCCACTTTTTTGCTCCATTGACTTCTATGGGGAAATACATTAACCCTTTAAGGACACAGCTTTAAGTTTGCTCAATTGTTTTATGACGGAAAAATTCCGTCATATGTCCTTAAGAGGTTAAAGCAGCTGCAATATTCAAACTTCCGCTTTTTGCGCGCGGAGAACGTTTTACTTTCAGCTTGTTATACGAGTGCTACCCAACGTAAGAAAAGCTTAATTCTAGTGGAGTTAGCGCACAAGCAGAAGCAATAAATGTCTCTCCACTGGTAGTCTAGACTCTAGCCCATAATAAGCACCCATGTTATAAGGACTTAACTTAGTGAGCCACATATTGCAAGTGATTAATAGTGGCACAAGTATGATCTTGTCACTAAAATGTAGCTGCTAGCAAAAATCAGATGTAACTTTAATTTATAAAAGCTACTCAATTATACACCAAGATTACAAGTTGTGCACTAAACCGAGTGCTTAAATAACGCAAAAAAATGAGCGGTATCATACTTTCCATAGCGCTGCCTTTAGAAGTTACTGAAAAACCTTCTCTTGTTGTGCAGTATGGTGCGATAAGCTCCATACCGCACAAAACCCAATGCCTGATTTTACGTGCTCATGCACATTTTCCCCATAGACATCAATGGGGAGAAAGTGTCAGTAAAAAAACTAACACCTGTGATCGCGGAATGGAAATCGCCGTAAAGCAACCCCACTGATGTCTATTGGGAAATCAAAGTTATGTTAAAACCTAACACCCTAACATAACCCCTGTTCCTGGACAGCTCCGCTCCGTGCCACCCTGTACGTCCTCAAGGTTTTCAAGCGCTGTAAGCAACCGTGATCGCTTCTAGCCGCTTTCATGTTATTGCAGTGATGCCTCAATAACATTTTTAGGTATCCGATGCAGAGAGAGCCACTCTTCAGGGATTGAGGGAGAGGGGGAATTAAATGTTTGGAAAGGGATCTGGGATGGGGAGGGGGGACATGAGGGGGGCAGCTACACTACAGAAAATTGGGGATTAATTTATTTATATATAAAAAGGCTTTTTTTTTAACAAACTGGGTACTGGCAGACAGCTGCCAGTACCCAAGATGGTGGCAACTAGGTAGAGGGGGGAGGGTTAGAGAGCTGTTTGGGGGGGGGGGGGGTCAGGAAGGTTGGGGGCTAAGGGGGGATCCAACATAGCAGAATCAATATTAAATAAAGAAGCCTTTTTTTAGTACTGACAGACTTTTGTGAGGTGGGAGAGGGAAGAGAGCTGTTTGAGGGGGTTCAGGTTGGGATCAGGGGGTGGGATGTGTCAGATGGGAGGCTGATTTCTATACTAAAGCTAAAATTAACTCTACAAGCTAACTAATTAACCCCATTCACTGCTGGGCATAATACAAGTGTGGTGCGCAGCGGCATTTAGCAGCCTTCTAATTACAAAAAAGCAACGCCAAAGCAATATATGTCTGCTATTTCTGAACAAAGGGGATCCCAGAGAAGCATTTACAACCATTTGTGCCATGATTGCACAAACTGTTTGTAAATAATTTCAGTGAGAAACCTAAAGTTTGTGAAAAAGTTTGTGACAAAGTTAACTTTTTTTTTTATTTGATCGCTTTTGGTGGTGAAATGGTGGCATGAAATATACCAAAATGGGCCTAGATCAATACTTTTGTTTTTTTACTAAAAAAAAAATATATACACATGTGAAGGGTTATTCAGAGATTCCTGACAGATATCAGAGTTCCAATGTAACTATCGCTAACTTTGGGAAAAAAAAATGGGCTGGAAATATTGCTACTTGTACTTAATGCCCTATAACTTGCAATAAAGCAAAGAACATGTAAAGATTGGGTATTTCTAAACTAAGGACAAAATTTAGATTCAAAGTTAGAAAAGGTGTGTTTTTTTTCCATTTCTTCATCATATTTTATAATTTTTTGTATAGTAAATTATAAGATATGATGAAAATAATTATATCTTTAGAAAGTCCATTTACTGACGAGAAAAACGGTATATAATATGTGTGGGTACAGTAAATGAGTAAGAGGAAAATTACAGCTAAACACAAACACCGCAGAAATGCAAAAATAGACCTGGTCCCAAATGGTAAGAAAATTAAAAAATTGTCTGGTCACTAAAGGGTTAAATATATACACTGCTCCTGCAAGTGAAAATAATACTCTAATTTGGCTGCTCATTTACAAACTCTGGACTCCCTAGTTACATATCATGGGTCAGGGAGTGCTGGCTGTCACTGTGAAATTGGTTTTGATGGTTGGTGAAATAAGCACTGACACTTTCCTGTGGGTACTATTCCTTCATGGTTTTCTGGAATACTTTTTTTAGAATGTGATGCCATTGGGTTAGTTTCATTAAAAACCATAGGGCTGAGATAATTAAACTTGCTGGGTCTCAATAATCTTGAGATTTAGAAACAAAATGTGCAGATATTTTAGGGTGATGGGGAGTTTCAAGCTCAGATCATAGAAACTATTGTGCCTCAGAGAGACATAACAAGGGCATCAGGCAGCCAGATGCCAAACCTACATAGATCTAGTAACCAGTCATGCTCCCCTTTAAACAGTTCTCTCTTCCATTCTTTCTCCATGCCTTTGACTATTGCTGGGCCTCACCACTGGTATGTCTAAGTGTCCCACTCAACATCCTCATTTTTATAGTAATATCAGAACACTTTCTTCTTTGCTTCGGGATTGAGCACCATTTTCCTCCTCAACTGGTTACTGATATTTACTCAACAACTCTGTATGACAGACAATCAGTGGAAATAAAGACCCTACTAATGGAGACTGGCAGCTCATCAGCTAATCAATAGAGCAAAGGTAGCCAGTAGGGGTAGATTTCATAAAGGCTAAGCAGCCAGGCAGGGTTATACCAATACTAATAGAGGGTCAGAACCTTGTATAATGTTAGATGATACAAATACAAAATATACTAGATTTGTGTTTCCATCTTGACCTGCATCATTACCCTGATTAAACTAGCATATGAGTGACATGCCCACCCTTTCCAACACATCTAGGGCCTTATGTCTTTCATCCTTTAGGGACTACTCACCGTTAGTTGCAAGCTTATTGTGGCAGTGCCATATTAAAATATATTTTTAGCGACTTTCAAAATTAAAATCCAGCTAACATTGTTTATATTTCCAAAGAAAATAACTAATTTAATTTTGAAATATTTTCAAATGTATACTCAAGTAAATTTCTCTCTCATATTTAGTGAAAAGGCTGAGACAAGAGTGTTTCTCAGACTGAAAGACAGCATAGCTTTGTTTTTATTCTGTTCAGACCTGCAAATAAACTTTCAAATAACACATCCAATAAATTATCTGTTTAGCCTATTTAGTAACATTAACAAGCTCCAAATGTTCCCACATCATGTGAGACTGTAAAAGTTTGGGAGATCTGCCCTTATTCTTTCCCACAGCTTTCCCTGTCTTAAAAATGCCCTGGTTTCTCAAAGTGAAACCAGAGACAGCATAGCCATGACCCTGAACTGAGCTAACCAAGCAAACACACAACCACACCTGTCATGCTCTACCCACCTATAAAACACGTGTGACTCCGCACATCTGTCATGAACCTGCCCACAAAACACCTGCAGCTTCTCCATCTGCCTCACTCAGCATAAATTTACCAGTCTCAAATTAGATGTGGGAAATTGTGGTAGCTGTAAAATCCATTCAGCTAGATTACGAGTTTGGCGTTATCAGTGAAAAAGCAGCGTTATGGCCCATAATGCTTCATTTTCCCTAACGCTCCTATTACAAGTCTTATCGGTATAGGTGTACCGCACACCTTTTAGCCTGTCACGCAACGTCAGTACCGCATTTTAAAAAAATGTCCTTTTTCAATGGGACTCCCATAGCGCCGGTATTACGAGTTTGCCTGGGAGGCCAAAAAGTGAGCATTACACTCTATAACCACAAGATCCGTACCACAAGATCCGTCTTATCGGTATAGGTGTACCGCACATCTTTTAGCCTGTCACGCAACGTCAGTACCGCATTTTTTAAAAATGTCCTTTTTCAATGGGACTCCCATAGCGCCGGTATTACAAGTTTGCCTGAGAGGCCAAAAAGTGAGCATTACATTCTATAACCACAAGATCCGTACCGCCATCTAAAGTCAGCAGTTATGATTTTTACGCTACAAAGCTGTAACATTAAACTCATAACTAAAGTGTTAAAAAGTACACTAACACCCATAAACTACCTATTAAACCCTAAACCTAGGCCCTCCCGCATCGCAAACACTATATTAAAGTTATTAACCCCTAATCTGCCGCTCCCGACATCGCCGCCACTAATAAAATATATAAACCCCTATTCCACCGCTCCCCGACATCGTCACCACTATAATAAACCTATTAAACCCTAAACCGCCGCCCTCCCACTTTGCAAACACTATTGAAATATTATGAACCCCTAATCTGCCGTCCCACCGCCGCTATAATAAATCTATTAATCCCTAAACCGCAAGCCCCCCACAACGAGATATATTAAAATAAAGTATTAAACCTAAACCGAAAGCCCCCACAACAAAATATACTATAATAAACCTATTAACCCCGAAACCTAAAGATCCCCTAACTTTATATTAAAATTACAATTTCCCTATCTTAAATTAAATTAAAACTTACCTGTCAAATAAAATAAATTAATTTTAAACTAACAATTAAACTAAGATAATTATTAAACTACTATTAAACTAACTACCAATTAAATTAAACTAAACTACACATTAAAAAAATCCTAACACTACTAGAAAAATTACAAAAAGTATCTAATTATCACAAAAAATAAAATAGCTAAATTACAACCCCCCCCTATAAATTACGAAAAATAAGAAACAAATTATCAAAAATACCAGCTCATTGCCCCAAAGATAACAGCTCGTGCAATTTCAGTCCGAGGACTGGATTCTGATTTGATTATCAGTTGAAGAAGAAGGCAGCTACGTAATAGTGGGGGGAGTTCGGCATCCATATTGACCGGGCATTAGAGTAGTTAGCGCCGCTGATTAGGACAGAAGCAACCTAAACCGAAAGCCCCCACAACAAAATATACTATAATAAACCTATTAACCCCGAAACCTAAAGATCCCCTAACTTTATATTAAAATTACAATTTCCCTATATTAAATTAAAACTTACCTGTCAAATTAAATAAATTAATTTTAAACTAAAAATTAAACTAAGATAATTATTAAACTACTATTAAACTAACTACCAATTTAATTAAACTAAACTACACATTAAAAAAATCCTAACACTACTAGAAAAATTACAAAAAGTATCTAATTATCACAAAAAATAAAATAACTAAATTACAAAAAAAACCCCACTAAATTACGAAAAATAAGAAACAAATTATCAAAAATATCAGCTCATTGCCCCAAAGATAACAGCTCGTGCAATTTCTGTCCAAGGACTGGATTCTGATTTGATTATCAGTTGAAGAAGAAGGCAGCTACTTAATAGTGGTGGGAGTTCGGCATCCATATTGACCGGGCATTAGAGTAGTTAGCGCCGCTGATTAGGACAGAAGCAAGGCGACAAGGGAGGAGGGGTATAGTGTAGACGGACCTCCGTTTTTTTATTTACAATATCAAAACCTGTTACAGTAAGTGTTGAATGTCCCTTTAAGTTATAATCAACATATAGGATCTAAAATGAATAAAACTCACTTTTAATTTATATTTTAATTGCACTACAGTATTCATACCTTTTTAATTCAGATAAAGGGCCCCACTAAGCCGACAACTGGCTGTTTGCGTGTTACATCACCTCAAAGTACATGTGCAGATATACATAATAATTAAATATGTGGACAGACTTATCCATGTATAACCGCTCACTGGGGCCGATTTATCATGGCCTGAATGGGGCCAAATACATCTGTTTCTGCGATTCTCCACTTAAGACCACTGCTTCTTAACTCGTATGCCGCCTTTGAAGCAGTGGACAGCAATCCGCCCGATCCTATATGATCAGTTTGATTGACACCCCCTGCTAGTGGCCGATTGGCTGCGAATCTGCAGGGGGCAGCATTGCACAAGCAGTTCACCAGAACTGCTTGTGCAATGATAAATGCTACAGCGGATCATGTCCACCAGACACATGATAAATCAGCCCCCATTGTCTGTTTTTATACGAGCATGCCCTTATATTATTATTATTATCGGTTATTTGCAGAGCGCCAACAGATTCCGCAGCTCTTATATATATATATATATATTATATGCCTGTAATCTCGCTTTTTTAGAATATTACAAAAAATCCAATAAAGCCATTAATATGTATTTTCGCGTCAAGTTTAAGGAGTAACATTATGCTAGTTCTTTGGTATATATATATATATATATATATATATATATATATATATATATATATATATATATATATGTAAAATCCTCAAAATCTTTACTCTTTCTTTAATTCTAGAATATGCATTATACATTAGGGACTGGATTACCTTAAAGGGACATGAAATTCAAAATTATTCTTTCATGATACAGATAGAGCATTCATTTATAAACAACTTTCCAGTCAACTTCTATTATCAATTCTGCTTCATTCTCTTGGTATTCTTTGTTAAAGGAGAAGCAATGCATTACTGGCAGCTAGCTGAGCACATCAGTAAGTCAATAACAAAATGGATATATGTGCAGCCACCAATCAGCAGCTAGCTCCTATTTCTGAGCCTACCTAGGTATGCTTTTCAACATACAATACCAAAAGAACTGAGCAAATTAGATAATAGAAGTCAATTGGAAAGTTGTTTTAAATGGTATGTTCTATCTGAATCATAATGATAAAAATTGGGTTTCATGTAACTTTATGATAATAATTCTCTATAGTAAAAATAAAGCTTTGTGAGTGAAGGTGGCTATAATATAAATATATTATAATAAAAACGTTCTATACGATTTTAAAGTAATAAATAACAGTATGCTGTGAGCTAAACCTCATCCATCTTTGTAATATAGCTCCTTCCTCCAGCCTTATACAGATATAGCTTACACAAGACTACTACATTTTTGCACTTTTTAAAAAAAAAAAATAGATGCTATAGTAAAGGGCACATCGCTTCAGGCAGTGCTGACTTCATTTCTTGATTCACATTGTTATCTATAACAGAAATCTTTAAAAATCCCATAGCGTTGCGTATGTCATCACAAAGCAGACTTTAGATATAATGCTACTTTATGTTATTTTTCCAGCAGCCTCTGATAGAGAAGATTTATGTTTTTAAATATATACTAGTAGTACTTATTGATAAATGGTGAAAGCAGAAATAACAAGAAATATGTTTTGTACTATAAAGTTTTTTTTTTCTTTCTTTAAAAGCTTTCTTTAAGACACTATGGTAAAATGCATTCAAATAGTAAATTGACAAGTAACATCTCTTCATGCACAATGAGAAAATTCATCTGCAATGGATTCTAGTCACATCCTCAAATCAAGCTGAATGTCAACTGAATCCAGGGAGGGACACTTTCAGTGTTTTTTATTTATTCAATCATCTATCAATTATGCATGGTGTATTTGGTAATTCTACACAATACTTCTTAAAATTAAGGACAGAAATGAAAAACTCCAAATGTGTGTGGAAATAAATACATATATTGCAAGTGTGTGTGCGTGTGTCATCTTTCTTTTGAATTTCCAAAGGGAAAAAAAACATATTGTCACTTCCTTTTGGTGGTGGCCATCTTGTATAGAAAGTAGTCTTTGCGGCATATTCTTGATCTCTGCTGGTAATAGGGGGTATTAACCAAGAACACATTTAATTGGACAGCCATCTCCATAATTTTGAGCCTTCCTAGGTTTAGCATTCAACAAAGATTACCAAGAGAACAATGCAAATTTGATGATAAATGTAAATTGGAAAGTTGTTTAAAATTTCAAGCCCGATCTGAATCATGAAAGTTTAATTTTGACTAGAATGTCCCTTTAACATTTGAATGGTTTGTGCTCTTGGCTATAGTCCATAATACCCCACTACTGATATCATTGCTTGTGACACCTCATTGAGTAAACTAAATACATGGGGGCAGAATTATCAAGGGCCGAACTGCCCCTGATGCACCTGTTTTTGTGCGAGCCTTCAAACAATCGGGTTGATTGACACCCCCTGCTAGCGGCCGCAAATCTGCAGGGGGCGGCATTGCACAAGCAGTTCACAAGAACTGCTTTTGCAATGATAAATCGCTGTCGGCATTCATCGATGTCTGTCGGACATGATCCGCTGAGCAGATCATGTCGGACAGATCAATGATAAATCGGCCCCATGGAATGATATACAAATGAAAATAATATGAAATAGGCAATACACTATAATATACAATAAGCTAATCAAAATCAGTTTAATATAAAGAGAGTTTAGGATAAAAGTAAAATTATTTATGCAATTTGTGATATTTTCATCCTTTAGCCTTAAAGGGATAGTCTACTCCAGATATTTTAGTGTTTAAAAAACAAAATTTATGCTTACCTGATAAATTTATTTCTCTTGTGGTGTATCCAGTCCACGGATCATCCATTACTTGTGGGATATTCTCCTTCCCAACAGGAAGCTGCAAGAGGATCACCCACAGCAGAGCTGTCTATATAGCTCCTCCTCTAACTGCCACTACCAGTCATTCGACCGAAGACAAGCAAGAGAAAGGAGAAACCATAGTGTGCAGTGGTGACTGTAGTTTAAAAATAAAACACACCTGCCTTAAAATGACAGGGCGGGCCGTGGACTGGATACACCACACGAGAAATAAATTTATCAGGTAAGCATAAATTTTGTTTTCTCTTGTAAGGTGTATCCAGTCCACGCATCATCCATTACTTGTGGGATACCAATACCAAAGCTATAGGACACAGATGAAGGGAGGGACAAGGCAGGTGCTTAAACGGAAGGCACCACTGCCTGTAAGACCTTTCTCCCAAAAATAGCCTCCGAAGAAGCAAAAGTATCAAATTTATAGAATTTTGAAAAAGTATGAAGCGAAGACCAAGTCGCCGCCTTACAAATCTGTTCAACAGAAGCCTCATTCTTTAAAGCCCATGTGGAAGCTACCGCTCTAGTAGAATGAGCTGTAATCCTTTCAGGAGGCTGCTGGCCAGCAGTCTCATAAGCTAAGCGTATTATACTCCTTAGCCAAAAAGAAAGAGAAGTTGCCGAAGCCTTTTGGCCTCTCCTCTGTCCAGAGTAGACAACAAACAATGCAGATGTTTGACGAAAATCTTTAGTAGCTTGTAAATAAAACTTTAAAGCACGAACCACGTCAAGATTGTGTAAAAGACGTTCCTTCTTTGAAGAAGGATTAGGACACAGTGACGGTACAACAATCTCCTGATTGATATTTTTATTAGATACAACCTTAGGTAGAAAACCAGGTTTGGTACGTAACACTACCTTATCGGAATGAAAAATGAGATAAGGAGAATCACATTGTAAAGCAGATAACTCCGAAACTCTTCGAGCCGAGGAGATAGCAACTAAAAACAAAACTTTCCAAGATAAGAGCTTAATATCTATGGAATACAAAGGTTCAAACGGAACCCCTTGAAGAACCTTAAGAACTAAATTTAAACTCCAAGGCGGAGCAACAGGTTTAAACACAGGCTTTATTCTGACTAAATGATAACAAATACCATAGTATCACAGAGGAGAAAAATGTGAAATAAATGTGATATGAAGTGATAAAAACAGGATAAAATAATATATAGTGCTATAAATATATATTAAACCATAAAAATGTGTAAAGTTCATATAAGGATATATGGATTCTTCCTGAAACTCTTCAATCTTCTACTTGATCTCGTTTGATCCTCATGAAAGAGAGAAAATATGCCACATAGCGTAATTCTGTAACTTTGTTGCAGTGCAAACTGTGTATGTACAAATGATTACTCACATGGGATGGAGCTATAGCCAAGCTCAGGTAAAAGCGCACACCCACTTTTATACTGTTGGGCAAACAGATTCTTATACCGGATATTCAGATAAAAAGATTTATTAAAATACAATTATAAAATAGTGTCACAAGAACTGCTGAAAACACCTTGTACAAGAGGTTTTTGGCAATACAATGTAGTAATTCCTCAATGCGAGCTAACAAAATAACAGAGACCGAGGCAAGGAGTGTAGAAACTGAACCACACAACCTCCCACAGAAAGTCCAGTAATTGTTGCTCTCCTTCTAGGTGTGCAGATACTTGGCAGCTTTTAGCGAAACGTACGTCGGATCTACTGTTCCCTGGCGTCCTGCCAAGTATCTGCACACCTAGAAGGAGAGCAACAATTACTGGACTTTCTGTGGGAGGTTGTGTGGTTCAGTTTCTACTCTTGTACAAGGTGTTTTCAACAGTTCTTGTGACGCTATTTTATAATTGTATTTTAATAAATCTGTTTATCTGAATATCCGGTATAAGAATCTGTTTGCCCAACAGTATAAAAGTGGGTGTGCGCTTTTACCTGAGCTTGGCTATAGCTCCATCCCATGTGAGTAATCATTTGTACATACACAGTTTGCACTGCAACAAAGTTACAGAATTACGCTATGTGGCATATTTTCTCTCTTTCATGAGGATCAAACGAGATCAAGTAGAAGATTGAAGAGTTTCAGGAAGAATCCATATATCCTTATATGAACTTTACACATTTTTATGGTTTAATATATATTTATAGCACTATATATTATTTTATCCTGTTTTTATCACTTAATTCTGACTAAAGCCTGACAAAATGCCTGCACGTCTGGAACCTCAGCCAGACGTTTGTGCAAAAGAATAGACAGAGCAGAAATCTGTCCCTTTAAGGAACTTGCTGACAAACCCTTCTCCAATCCATCTTGGAGAAAAGATAATATCCTAGGAATCCTGACCTTACTCCATGAGTAACCCTTGGATTCACACCAATGAAGATATTTACACCATATCTTATGATAGATTTTCCTGGTGACAGGCTTTCGCGCCTGTATTAAGGTATCAATGACCGACTCAGAGAAACCACGCTTTGATAAAATCAAGCGTTCAATCTCCAAGCAGTCAGCCGCAGAGAAATTAGATTTGGATGGTTGAAAGGACCCTGAAGTAGAAGGTCCTGCCTCAGAGGCAGAGTCCATGGTGGAAAGGATGACATGTCCACCAGATCTGCATACCAAGTCCTGCGTGGCCACGCAGGTGCTATCAAAATCACTGATGCTCTCTCCTGCTTGACCTTGGTAATCAAATGAGGGAGAAGAGGAAACGGTGGAAACACATAAGCCAGGTTGAAGGACCAAGGCGCTGCTAGAGCATCTATCAGCGCTGCCTTGGGATCCCTGGACCTGGATCCGTAACAAGGAAGCTTGGCGTTCTGGCGAGATGCCATGAGATCCAGTTCTGGTTTGCCCCAAAGTTGAATCAACTGTGCAAACACCTCCGGATGGAGCTCCCACTCCCCCGGATGAAAATTTTGTCGACTTAGAAAATCCGCCTCCCAGTTCTCTACTCCTGGGATATGGATAGCTGATAGGTGGTAAGAGTGAATCTCTGCCCAACTAATTATCTTTGAAACCTCCAACATCGCTAGGAAACTCCTTGTTCCCCCTTGATGGTTGATGTAAGCTACAGTCGTGATGTTGTCCGACTGAAATCTGATGAACCTCACTGCCGTTAGCTGAGGCCAAGCCTGAAGAGCATTGAATATCGCTCTTAGTTCCAGAATGTTTATCGGAAGGAGAGCCTCCTCCTGAGTCCATGACCCCTGAGCCTTCAGAGAGTTCCAGACTGCCCCCCAGCCCAGAAGGCTGGCATCTGTTGTTACTATTGTCCAATCTGGCCTGCGGAAGGTCATACCTTTGGACAGATGGGCTCGAGATAGCCACCAGAGAAGAGAATCCCTGGTCTCTTGATCCAGATTTAGTAGAGGGGACAAATCTGTGTAATCCCCATTCCACTGACTGAGCATGCAGAGTTGCAGCGGTCTGAGATGTAGACGGGCAAACGGCACTATGTCCATTGCCGCTACCATTAAGCTGATTACTTCCATACACTGAGCCACCGAAGGGCGAGAAGTAGAATAAAGAACACGGCAGGAATTTAGAAGTTTTGACAACCTGGCCTCTGTCAGGTAAATCCTCATTTATACAGAATCTATCAGAGTTCCCAGGAAGGAAACTCTTGTGAGAGGGGATAGAGAACTCTTCTTTTCGTTCACTTTCCACCCATGAGACCTCAGTAATGCCAGAACAATGTCAGTATGGGACTTGGCAATTTGGAAATTCGACGCCTGTATCAGAATGTCGTCTAAGTAAGGGGCTACTGCTATGCCCCGTGGCCTTAGGACCGCCAGAAGTGACCCCAGAACCTTCGTAAAGATTCTTGGTGCCGTAGCTAACCCAAAGGGAAGAGCCACAAACTGGTAATGCCTGTCTAGGAAGGCGAACCTGAGAAACCGATGATGATCTTTGTGTATCGGAATGTGAAGATAAGCATCCTTTAAGTCCACGGTAGTCATGTATTGACCCTCCTGGATCATAGGTAGGATGGTTCGAATAGTCTCCATCTTGAAAGATGGTACCCTGAGAAATTTGTTTAGGATCTTGAGATCTAAGATTGGTCTGAAGGTTCCCTCTTTCTTGGGAACCACAAATAGATTTGAATAGAATCCTTGCCCCTGTTCCTCCTTTGGAACTGGGTGGATCACTCCCATAACTAGGAGGTCATGAACACAATGTAAGAATGCCTCTCTCTTTATCTGGCCTGCAGATAATTGTGAAAGGTGAAATCTTCCTTTTGGGGAAGAAGCTTTGAAGTCCAGAAGATATCCCTGGGACACAATTTTCAACGCCCAGGGATCCTGGACATCTGGGCGAAGAGAGAAAGTCTGCCCCTACTAGATCCGTTACCGGATCGGGGGCCAATCTTTCATGCTGTCTTAGAGGCAGCAGCAGGCTTCTTGGCCTGTTTACCTTTGTTCCAAGCCTGGTTAGGTCTCCAGACCGGCTTGGACTGGGGAAAAGTTCCCTCTTGTTTTGTATTAGAGGAAGATGATGCCGCGCTCGTCTTAAAGTTTCGAAAGGCACGAAAATTAGTTTGTTTGGTCCTTAATTTGTTAGACCTATCCTGAGGAAGGGCAGTAATATCAGAAATTATCTCCTTTAGTCCAGGCCCGAATAGGGTCTGCCCCTTGAAGGGAATATTGAGAAGCTTAGACTTTGAAGTAACGTCAGCTGACTAGGATTTAAGCCATAGCACCCTACGTGCCTGAATAGCAAAACCAGAGTTCTTAGCCGTTAGTTTAGTTAAATGAACAACGGCGTCAGAAACAAATGAATTGGCTAGCTTAAGCGCTTTAAGCTTGTCAAGTATATCATCCAATGGAGTTTCTACCTGTAAGGCCTCTTCCAGAGACTCAAACCAGAAGGCTGCAGCAGCAGTGACTGGGGCAATGCATGCAAGAGGCTGGAGAATAAAACCTTGTTGGATAAACATTTTCTTAAGGTAACCCTCTAACTTTTTATCCATTGGATCTAGGAAAGCACAACTGTCCTCGACGGGGATAGTTGTACGCTTAGCTAGGGTAGAAACTGCTCCCTCCACCTTAGGGACCGTTTGCCATAAGTCCTGTGTAGCGGCCTCTATTGGAAACATTTTCTTAAAAATAGGAGGGGGAGAGAACGGTACACCTGGTCTATCCCATTCCTTAGTAATAATTTCTGAAAACCTTTTAGGTATTGGAAAAACATCAGTGTAAACAGGCACTGCATAGTATTTATCCAATCTACACAATTTCTCTGGCACTATAATGGTGTCACAGTCATCCAGAGTAGCTAAAACCTCCCTGAGCAACACTCGGAGGTGTTCAAGCTTAAATTTAAATGTTGACATATCAGAATCAGGTTGAAGCATCTTCCCTGAGTTAGAAAAATCACCCACAGAAAGAAGCTCTCCTGCCTCAGTTTCTGCATATTGTGAGGGGATATCAGACATAGCTACTAAAGCGTCAGTGTGCTCTGTATTTTTTCTAGTCCCAGAGCTGTCTCGCTTTCCTTGTAACCCTGGTAGTTTGGACAATACCGCTGTAAGGGTATGATCCATAACTGCCGCCATGTCTTGTAAAGTAAACGCCATGAGCGCGCTAGATGTACTTGGCGCCTCTTGAGCGGGAGTCCCTTGAGCAGGAGTCAAAGGTTCTGACACGTGGGGCGAGTTAGTCGGCATAACTTACCCCTTGTCAGTTCCCTCTGGTGATAAATCTTTTAAAGACAGAATATGATCTTTATAACTTAAAGTAAAATCAGTACATTTGGTACACATTCTAAGAGGGGGTTCCACAATGGCTTCTAAACATAATGAACAAGGAGTTTCCTCTATGTCAGACATGTTTAAACAGAATAGCAATGAGACTAGCAAGCTTGGAAAACACTTAGATAAATGTAAACAAGCAAAAAATAAAAACGGTACTGTGCCTTTAAGAGAAACAAATTTTGTCAGAAATTGAAAAACAGTGATAAAAAGCAGTAAATCTTACGAAATTTTTACAGTGTGTATAATAGACTAACAGAGCATTGCACCCACTTGCAAATGGATGATTAACCCCTTAGTTTCAAAACCGGATAAAAAAAACGATATAAACGTTTTTCAACAGTCACAACAAACTGCCACAGCTCTGCTGTGGCCCTACCTGCCCATATAACGACTTTGAAAGGCACAAAAACCCTTTAGAGAGGTCCTAAGTGTTCAGGGGACTCCTTCAGGGAAACTGGATGTCTCAAGCTGCAAAATCTAATGCGCATTTAGGCGCGAAAATAGGCCCCTCCCAACCTGTATTCACAGTGAGAGGGCCTAACAAAACTATCCCTAGGCAAAATCTAGCCAGCCATGTGGAAAAAACTGGGCCCCAATAAAGTTTTATCACCAATATGTATAAAAAAACGTTTAAACACTTCCAGCAAACGTTTTATTTTTCAGTAATGTGAGAAAGTAATAAGAATATTACCTTTTACAGCAAGCATGATACTAGTCGTTATTAAATCACTGTAATCAGGCTTACCTTAAATAAATCCGGTATTAACAGCATTTTCTAGCATATTAATTTCTCTAGAAAAATTTAAACTGCACATACCTCATAGCAGGAGACCCTGCACGCCATTCTCCCAGCTGAAGTTACCTCTCTCTTCAGTTATGTGTGAGAACAGCAATGGATAGTTACAACCTGCTAAGATCATCAAAGACCACAGGCAGACTCTTCTTCTACTTTCTGCCTGAGGCTAAAATAGTACAACTCCGGTACCATTTGAAAATAACAAACTTTTGATAGAAGATAAACTAAATAAAAACACCACATCTCTAGCTACTTCCTTTCTTGTCGAGAGCTGCAAGAGAATGACTGGTAGTGGCAGTTAGGGGAGGAGCTATATAGACAGCTCTGCTGTGGGTGATCCTCTTGCAGCTTCCTGTTGGGAAGGAGAATATCCCACAAATAATGGATGATCCGTGGACTGGATACACCTTACAAGAGAAAGATAGACAATTCCTTTATTACCCGTTACCCAGTTTTGCATAACCAACACAGTTATAATAATATATTTATTTTTTACCTCTGTGATTACCTTGTATCTAAGCCACTGCAGATTGTCACCTTATTTCAGTTGTTTTGCTAGACTTTCATTTTAGCCAATCAGTGCTCACTCCACAGGAGTGAGCACAATGTTATCTATATGGCACACATGAACTAGAGCTGTCTAGCTGTGAACAACTGTCAAAATGCACTGAGATAAGAGGCACTCTCCAAGGGCTTAGAAGTTCGCGCATGAGCCTTCCTAGGTCTAGCTTTCAACAAATAATACCAACAGAACAAAGCAAATTTGATGATAAAAGTACATTGGAAAATTGTTTAAAATTGCATGCCCTATCTGAATCATGAAAGTTTAATTTTGACTAGACTGTCCCTTTACTTATTTGCAGCAACATCACCCCATACCTTGGTTCAGAATCACTGGATTCCAACTTGTAGTAGGTTCTATTTAAATATAGGCAACAATACTAAAAAAAACACCACAACAACAACCCCAGAAACATTTCAATTTCATTAACTCTATAGGAAGGGATTTTGCTTTGCTTGTGCTATTTGTGCCATCAATGGTGGTAGTAAATGCTGTATAGCGTGAGCTCTCTGCACATTATTATTGGGATATGCTAAGGGTTGGCTTTTGTATGAAGTAGAGTAAGCAACTACTTAGGTATTTCTTCTTTTAAAATGCTCCTTACTGGTCGGTCTACTAGTATAATTGTACATTGTACTCCTAACCATTGTATGTGCATCAAACATAGCAGTATTCTCAACAAAACAAATTGACAGGCAGGTGGTATTATGAAATAGCAGGTTTAGGGCTGTGCAATATAATATTATCACATTTACTGTTATATATAAACAGGACTTCAGCTGTCCAAAGCACAAATAAATTTATTACTTTGCATGAATGTATTTAATGATAATTTGTGCAACAAACATTGAAAAAATATAATCTTATCTAACTAGCTTTACATTTTAGGTCCTGAAGAGAACACTCTATAGGCTTTTTAAAGTAGCTATGTTAATGGATTTGTAAAAGTTGCAAGTTAAAGGGACATGAAAGCCAATTTTTTTCTTTCGTGATTTAGAAAGAGCGTGTGATTTTAAACAACTTTCTAATTTACTTCTACTATCTAATTTGCTTCGTTCTCTTGATATCACTTGCTGAAAAGCATATCTAGATATGCTCAGTAGCCTCTGATTGGTTGCTGCACCTAGAGGCCTTGTGTGATTGGCTCACACATGTGCATTGCTATTTCTTCAACAAAGGATATCTAGAGAATTGAGCAAATTAGATAATAGAAGTAAATTGGAAAGATGTTTAAAATTGCATGCCCTATCTGAATCATGAAAGTTTAATTTTGACTAGACTGTACCTTTAATGGTAACATCACAGAAGAACATTTAGTAGAAAAGTCAAGAAATTTTTAAAAACCTGAGTATAGGATTTCAGGCAGTGTAAATATGGCCCTGAATATGCCGAATGCCAAATATAAGATTAGAAGTAATAAAGAGATTATGCTTTTAAGCTTTGTTAATGCTGACAGCACTATTCTACTTTGAATGTATACCTAATAAATGGATTTTTTATTTACCAGGAGCTATATCCTCTTGTTTATTCGTCGAAATAATAAAGAGGTTGTTAGCATACAATTGTAAATAAAAGTTTCCAATTTACTTCTATTATCAAATTTGCTTCATTCCTACTGTATTCTTTGTTGAAGAGATACCTAGGTAAGTATCCGGAACACCATGGGGGGTAGTTATCAAGCCGTCAACCTCAACTACGCTGGAATTCCGCAGCGTATTTGTGGCGAGGCTGATTCGCCTTAGTTATCAAAGGCTAGAGACCGGCAAAAGTAGAATTTTGTGACGTAAGCTTCGATCCGCCGGACTCAGTCCGACACAGATCGATTCTTACGTCACTCCAGATGTTCCGCACACAAGTGTGGCACAATCTGACTACTTTTGCTAGTTATCAAAAAACTAGCAGGTACGCTCGGCACTTTTCCGGCCCAGCGTACCTGGTTTTCAGTCCACCACCCTGGAGGCGGCGGATCCCATAGGAATCAATGGGAATCTGACCATAGCGAAAGTAGAAGTTCGCTGCTGCCAGACATCCCATTGATTTCTATGGGAGCTGTCTACACCTAACACCCTAACATGTACCCCGAGTCTAAACACCCCTAAGCTGTCCCCCCCTACACCGCCGCAACTAAATAAAGTTACTAACCCCTAAACCGCCGCAACTATAATAAATGTATTAACCCCTAAACCACCGCTCCCGGACAACCTACATTATACCTAGTAACCCCTATCCTGCCCCCCCTATACCGCCGCCCTCTATAATAAAGTTTTTAACCCCTATCCTGCCGATCCCGCACCTCGCCGCAACTAAATAAATAATTTAACCCCTAAACCGCTGCTCCCGGACCCTGCTGCAACCTATATTAAATGTATTAACCCCTAATCTGCCCCCCCTACACCGGCGCCACCTATAATAAAGTTATTAACCCCTATCCTGCCGATCCCGCACCTCGCTGCAACTAAATAAATAATTTAACCCCTAAACCGCTGCTCCCGGACCCTGCCGCAACCTATATTAAATGTATTAACCCCTAATCTGCCCCCCCTACACCGTCGCCACCTATAATAAATTTATTAACCCCTATCCTGCCCCCCACTACACCGCCGCCACTGTAATAAATTTATTAACCCCTAAACCTGTCTAACACTAACCCTAACACCCCCCTAACTTAAATATTAATTAAATAAATCTAAATAATATTTCTATTAACTAAATTAATCCTATTTAAAACTAAATACTTACCTTTAAAATAAACCCTAATATAGCTACAATATAAATAATAATTATATTGTAGCTATCTTAGGATTTATTTTTATTTTACAGGTAACTTTCAATTTATTTTAACTAGGTACAATAGCTATTAAATAGTTATTAACTATTTAATAGCTTACCTAGCTAAAATAAAGATACATTTACCTGTAAAATAAAAACTAACCTAAGTTACAATTACACCTAACACTACACTATACTTAAATAAATTATTCCTATTTAAAACTAAATACTTACCTGTAAAATAAACCCTAAGATAGCTACAATGTAATTAATAATTACATTGTAGTAACTTTAGGATTTATATTTATTTTACAGGTAACTTTGTATTTATTTTAGCTAGTTAGAATAGTTATTAAATAGTTATTAAAGTGACAGTCTACACCAACATTTTTCTTATTTAAAAAGATAGATAATCCCTTTATTACCCATTCCCTGTTTTTGCATAACCAACACAGTTATATTAATATGCTTTTTACCTCTGTGATTAACTTGTATCTAAGCCTTTGCAGACAACCTCCTTATCTAAGTGCCTTTGACAGACATGCAGTGTAGTCAATCAGTGAAGACTCCCAAATAACTTCACGGGAGTGAGCACAATGTTATCTATATGACACATGTGAACTAGCACAGTCTAACTGTGAAAAACTTTCAAAATGCTCTGAGCTAGGAGGCGGTTTTCAACTGTTTAGAAATCAGTTTGAGCCTAGCTAGGTTTAGCTTTTCAAAAACACCACCAAGGGAACAAAGCAAATTTGATGATAAAATTAAATTGGAAAGTTGTTTAAAATTGCATGCCCTATCTGAATCATGAAAGTTTAATTTTGACTAGACTGTCCCTTTAACTATTTAATAACTACCTAGCTAAAAGAAATACAAAATTACCTGTAAAATAAATCCTAACCTAAGTTACAATTAAACCTAACACTACACTATCATTACATTAATTAAATAAATTAACTACAAATAACTACAATTAAATACAATTACATAAACTAACTAAAGTACAAAAAATAAAAAAAGCTGTTACAAAAAATAAAAAAAAAATAAGTTACAAACATTTAAAAAATATTACAACAATTTTAAGCTAATTACACCTAATCTAAACCCCCTAATAAAATAACAAAGCCCCCCAAAATAAAAAAATTCCCTACCCTATTCTACATTAAAAAAAGTTCAAAGCTCTTTTACCTTACCAGCCCTTAAAAGGGCCTTTTGTGGAGCATGCCCCAAAGAAAACTGCTCTTTTGCCTGTAAAAGAAAAATACAAACCCCCCAACAACATTAAAACCCACCACCCACATACCCCTAATCTAACCCAAACCCCACTTAAAATAACCTAACACTAATCCCCTGAAGATCATCCTACCTTGAGTCGTCTTCACTCAGCCGAGCCACCGATGGAACTGAAGAGGAGATCCGGAGCGGCAGAAGTGATCCTCCAAGGGGCGCTGAAGAAATCTTCCATCCAATGAAGTGATCCTCCAGGCGGCGCTGAAGAAGTCTTCCATCCGGGCGATGTCATCTTCCAAGCGGGGTCTTCAATCTTCTTTCTTCAGGATCGATCTTCATCCCGCCGACGCGGAACATCCTTCTTCCCCGACGGACTACTGACGAATGAAGGCTCCTTTAAGGGACGTCATCCAAGATGGCGTCCCTTCAATTCCGATTGGCTGATAGGATTCTATCAGCCAATCGGAATTAAGGTAGGAAAAATCTGATTGGCTGATTGAATCAGCCAATCAGATTGAAGTTCAATCCGATTGGCTGATCCAATCAGCCAATCAGATTGAGCTCGCATTCTATTGGCTGTTCCGATCAGCCAATAGAATGCGAGCTCAATCTGATTGGCTGATTCAATCAGCCAATCAGATTTTTCCTACCTTAATTCCGATTGGCTGATAGAATCCTATCAGCCAATCGGAATTGAAGGGACGCCATCTTGGATGACGGCCCTTAAAGGAGCCTTCATTCGTCGGTAGTCCGTCGGGAAAGAAGGATGTTCCTCGTCGGTGGGATGAAGATCGATCCTGAAAAAAGAAGATTGAAGACCCTGCTTGGAAGATGACATCGCCCGGATAGAAGACTTCTTCAGCGCCGCTTGGAAGATGACATCGCCCGGATGGAAGACTTCTTCAGCGCCGCCTGGAGGATCACTTCATCTGATGGAAGATTTCTTCAGCGCCCCTTGGAGGATCACTTCTGCAGCTCCGGATCTCCTCTTCAGTTCCATCGGTGGCTCGGCTGAGTGAAGACGACTCAAGGTAGGATGATCTTCAGGGGATTAGTGTTAGGTTATTTTAAGGGTGTTTGGGTTAGATTAGGGGTATGTGGGTGGTGGGTTTTAATGTTGGGGGGGGTTGTATTTTTCTTTTACAGGCAAAAGAGCAGTTTTCTTTGGGGCATGCCCCACAAAAGGCCCTTTTAAGGGCTGGTAAGGTAAAAGAGCTTTGAACTTTTTTAATGTAGAATAGGGTAGGGAATTTTTTTATTTTGGGGGGCTTTGTTATTTTATTAGGGGGCTTAGATTAGGTGTAATTAGCTTAAAATTGTTGTAATATTTTTTAAATGTTTGTAACTTATTTTTTTTATTTTTTGTAACTTAGCTTTTTTTATTTTTTGTACTTTAGTTAGTTTATGTCATTGTATTTAATTGTAGTTATTTGTAGTTAATGTATTTAATTAATGTAATGATAGTGTAGTGTTAGGTTTAATTGTAACTTAGGTTAGGATTTATTTTACAGGTAATTTTGTATTTCTTTTAGCTAGGTAGTTATTAAATAGTTAATAACTATTTAACAACTATTCTAACTAGCTAAAATAAATACAAAGTTACCTGTAAAATAAATATAAATCCTAAAATAGCTACAATGTAATTATTAATTACATTGTAGCTACCTTAGGGTTTATTTTACAGGTAAGTATTTAGTTTTAAATAGGAATAATTTATTAAAGTATAGTGTAGTGTTAGGTGTAATTGTAACTTAGGTTAGTTTTTATTTTACAGGTAAATTTCTCTTTATTTTAGCTAGGTAAGCTATTAAATAGTTAATAACTATTTAATAGCTATTGTACCTAGTTAAAATAAATTGAAAGTTACCTGTAAAATAAAAATAAATCCTAATAAAGCTACAATATAATTATTATTTATATTGTAGCTATATTAGGGTTTATTTTAAAGGTAAGTATTTAGTTTTAAATAGGATTAATTTAGTTAATAATAGAAATATTATTTACATTTATTTAATTAATATTTAAGTTAGGGGGGTGTTAGGGTTAGTGTTAGACTTAGGTTTAGGGGTTAATAAATTTATTACAGTGGCGGCGGTGTAGTGGGGGGCAGGATAGGGGTTAATAAATTTATTATAGGTGGCGACGGTGTAGGGGGGGGCAGATTAGGGGTTAATAAATTTAATATAGGTTGCGGCAGGGTCCGGGAGCGGCGGTTTAGGGGTTAAATTATTTATTTTGTTGCGGCGAGGTGCGGGATCAGCAGGATAAGGGTTAATAACTTTATTATAGAGGGCAGCGGTATAGGGGGGGCAGGATAGGGGTTACTAGGTATAATGTAGGTTGCGGCAGTGTCCGGGAGCGGCGGTTTAGGGGTTAATACATTTATAAGAGTTGCGGCGGGGTCTAGGAGCGGCGGTTTAGGGGTTAATAACTTTATTTAGTTGCGGGGGGCTCCGGGGGCGCCGGTATAGGGGGTAGAACAGTGTAGTTAGTGTCGGTGCTTAGTGACAGGCTAGCAATAAAGCTGTAAAAAATCCGAAGAGCAGCGAGATCGGATGAGTGATAACTATCACAGTCTGCTGCTCATCGCCCCGTACTTGGTGCGCGGCTTTTTGACAGATTTATTGATAACTTAGGCAAATTTTTTCAGGTCCGCGGCGGCGATGGTAGGCGAGCTTAGGCGGGCGTATTGGGCCGGCGAAGGCAGTAAAGTTGACACGATAACTATCCCCCTATATGTCAGGAAATAGTGCTGCCATCTAGTGCTCTTGAAAATGGATAACATTGTTGCAAAACCGCTGCTATATAGTGCTCCGACACATGCATAGCATACTCCTGAGCATATGTCACAGCTTTTCAACAAAAGATACCAAGAGTAAGAAAAAATGTTTTGATAATAGAAGTAAATTAGACAGTTGTTTTAAAACCTGTGTTCTTATTGATTCATGGAATAAAAATGTTGGGTTTCATATCCCTTTAACTATCCAACTCTTGATGTTTATTTTTATTCTATTGGTCAATGCCAACCAATACGTTGAAAAACAAGGGAAGAGATCGTTCCTATCATTTTTTTCAGCTTTAATATAAAATCCCAAAACATTTTGATACTGCTATAGTAAAGATTTGGTGTCAGCCCTAAAGCATTTATCCTCTGCGTGGGAAGTGAGGAATGAAATTAAACTTGTGAGATGAACTGAAAGATAGCAGCATAAGTTAATGTCACATTCAAGACACTTTAAAGGCTGCACTAATACTAGCAGCTTTTTTATATGCTTGCAACAGCTTCTACCTTAGGGTTTTCAAAAACCTATTTTTTTTACTAATTTAAAACTTTTATTAAAATATCTATTAAATAATAAACAAACAAGGAAGTTAAGTTGGCTACTTTGTTTAAAGTACAATGAAATATAATAGTCTTGCATAATCTACAAATTCACACTAAAAACACAATGCAATATCAATCTGAGAAATGTAAAAGAATGTTTCACTGTGTCATGTGATAGCTGTCAGCCAATTGCAGACTCATATGTGTATACAATGGGAATTCTTGCACATGTTTAGTAGGAGCTGGTGCCACAGAATGTGTGCATATAAAAAGATTGAGAACAAATTGATAATGTAAATAATTTTTTTTGCATTCCTATGTTCTTCACATAGATTTTTTATTTTTTTTAATATTAATGTTATTGTAAAGTTGATATCTATAACTATGTATCTATATAAATAGATATACAGGTATATATAGAAATATGTATTTAATAGAAAAACATAATTTATGCTTACCTGATAAATTTGTTTCTCTTGTAGTGTATCCAGTCCACGGATCATCCATTACTTGTGGGATATTCTCCTTCCCAAAAGGAAGTTGCAAGAGGATCACCCACAGCAGAGCTGCTATATAGCTCCTCCCCTCACTGCCATATCCAGTCATTCGACCGAAACAAGACGAGAAAGGAGAAACCATAGGGTGCAGTGGTGACTGTAGTTTAATTAAAATTTAAACCTGCCTTAAAAGGACAGGGCGGGCCGTGGACTGGATACACTACAAGAGAAACAAATTTATCAGGTAAGCATAAATTATGTTTTCTCTTGTTAAGTGTATCCAGTCCACGGATCATCCATTACTTGTGGGATACCAATACCAAAGCTAAAGTACACGGATGATGGGAGGGACAAGGCAGGAACTTAAACGGAAGGAACCACTGCCTGTAGAACCTTTCTCCCAAAAACAGCCTCCGAAGAAGCAAAAGTGTCAAATTTGTAAAATTTTGAAAAGGTGTGAAGCGAAGACCAAGTCGCAGCCTTGCAAATCTGTTCAACAGGGGCCTTATTTTTAAAGGCCCAGGTGGAAGCCACAGCTCTAGTAGAATGAGCTGTAATCCTTTCAGGGGGCTGCTGTCAAGCAGTCTCATAGGCTAAGCGTATTATGCTCCGAAGCCAAAAGGAGAGAGAGGTTGTCGAAGCTTTTTGACCTCTCCTCTGTCCAGAGTAAACGACAAACAGGGCAGATGTTTGACGAAAATCTTTAGTAGCCTGTAAGTAAAACTTCAAGGCACGGACTACGTCCAGATTATGCAAAAGACGTTCCTTCTTTAAAGAAGGATTAGGACACAATGATGGAACAACAATCTCTTGATTGATATTCCTGTTAGAAACCACCTTAAGTAAAAACCCAGGTTTGGTATGCAGAACTACCTTGTCTGAATGAAAAATCAGATAAGGAGAATCACAATGTAAGGCAGATAACTCAGAGACTCTTCGAGCCGAGGAAATAGCCATCAAAAACAGAACTTTCCAAGATAAAAGTTTAATATCAATGGAATGAAGGGGTTCAAACGGAACTCCCTGAAGAACTTTAAGAACAAAGTTTAAGCTCCACGGGGGAGCAATAGTTTTAAACACAGGCTTAATCCTAACCAAAGCCTGACAAAATGCCTGGACGTCTGGAACTTCTGCCAGACGATTGTGCAAAAGAATAGACAGAGCAGAGATCTGTCCTTTTAAAGAACTAGCTGATAAGCCTTTGTCCAAACCCTCTTGGAAAAAGGACAATATCCTAGGAATCCTAACCTTACTCCATGAGTAACTCTTGGATTCACACGAATAAAGATATTTACGCCATATCTTATGGTAGATTTTCCTGGTGACAGGCTTCCGAGCCTGTATTAAGGTATCAATGACTGAATCGGAGAAGCCACGCCTTGATAGAGCCAAGCGTTCAATCTCCATGCAGTCAGTCTCAGAGAAATTAGATTTGGATGATTGAAAGGACCTTGTATTAGAAGGTCCTGCCTCAGAGGCAGAGTCCATGGTGGAAGAGATGACATGTCCACTAGGTCTGCATACCAGGTCCTGCGTGGCCACGCGGCACTATCAGAATCACCGATGCTCTCTCCCGTTTGATTTTGGCAATCAGTCGAGGGAGCAGAGGAAACGGTGGAAACACATAGGCCAGGTTGAAGAACCAAGGAGCTGCTAGAGCATCTATCAGCGTTGCTCCCGGGTCCCTGGACCTGGATCCATAACAAGGAAGCTTGGCGTTCTGGCGAGACGCCATGAGATCCAGTTCTGGTTTGCCCCAACGATGGACCAGCTGAGCAAACACCTCCGGATGGAGTTCCCACTCCCCCGGATGAAAAGTCTGACGACTTAGAAAATCCGCCTCCCAGTTCTCTACGTCTGGGATGTGGATCGCTGACAGGTGGTAAGAGTGAGACTCTACCCAGCGAATTATCTTTGAGACTTCTATCATCGCTAGGGAACTCATGGTTCCCCCTTGATGGTTGATGTAAGCCACAGTCGTGATGTTGTCCGACTGAAATCTGATGAACCTCAGTGTTGCTAACTGAGGCCAAGCTAGAAGAGCATTGAATATTGCTCTTAACTCCAGAATATTTATTGGGAGGAGTTTCTCCTCCTGAGTCCATGATCCCTGAGCCTTCAGGGAGTTCCAGACTGCGCCCCAACCTAGAAGGCTGGCATCTGTTGTTACAATCATCCAATCTGGCCTGCGAAAGGTCATACCCTTGGACAGATGGATCCGAGAAAGCCACCAGAGAAGAGAATCTCTGGTCTCTTGATCCAGATTTAGTAGAGGGGACAAATCTGAGTAATTCCCATTCCACTGACTTAGCATGCATAATTGCAGCGGTTTGAGATGGCACTATGTCCATTGCCGCTACCATTAAGCCGATTACTTCCATGCACTGAGCCACTGATGGGCGTGGAATGGAATGAAGGACACGGCAAGCATTTAGAAGTTTTGATAACCTGGACTCCATTAGGTAAATTTTCATCTCTACAGAATCTATAAGAGTCCTTTGGAAGGAGACTCTTGTGAGTGGTGATAGAGAACTCTTTTCCACGTTCACTTTCCACCCATGTGACCTCAGAAATGCCAGAACTATCTCTGTATGAGACTTGGCAATTTAAAAGCTTGACGGCTGTATCAGGATGTCGTCTAGATACGGAGCCACCGCTATGCCTCGTGGTCTTAGAACCTCCAGAAGTGAGCCCAGAACCTTTGTAAAAATTCTCGGGGCAGTGGCCAACCCGAAGGGAAGAGCTACAAATTGGTAATGCCTGTCTAGAAAGGCAAACCTTAGGAACCGATGATGATCTTTGTGAATCGGTATGTGAAGGTAGGCATCCTTTAAGTCCACTGTGGTCATGTACTGACCCTCTTGGATCATGGGTAGGATGGTCCGAATAGTTTCCATTTTGAATGATGGAACTCTGCGAAAGTTGTTTAAGATATTTAGATCCAAGATTGGTCTGAAGGTTCCCTCTTTCTTGGGAACCACAAACAGATTTGAATAAAATCCCTGTCCTTGTTCCGTCCGCGGAACTGGAAGGATCACTCCCATTACTAGGAGGTCTTGCACACAGCTTAGGAATGCCTCTTTCTTTATCTGATTTGCTGATAACCTTGAAAGATGAAATCTCCCTTGTGGAGGAGAAGCTTTGAAGTCCAGAAAATATCCCTGAGATATGATCTCCAACGCCCAGGGATCCTGAACATCTCTTGCCCACGCCTGGGCGAAAAGAGAAAGTCTGCCCCCCACTAGATCCGTTTCCGGATAGGGGGCCGTTCCTTCATGCTGTCTTGGGGGCAGCAGCAGGCTTTCTGGCCTGCTTGCCCTTGTTCCAGGACTGGTTAGGTTTCCAGGCCTGTCTGGAATGAGCAACAGTTCCCTCTTGTTTTGAAGCGGAGGAAGTTGATGCTGCTCCTGCCTTGAAATTTCGAAAGGCACGAAAATTAGACTGTTTGGCCTTTGATTTGGCCCTGTCCTGAGGAAGGGTATGACCCTTGCCTCCAGTAATGTCAGCAATAATTTCCTTCAAGCCAGGCCCGAATAAGGTCTGCCCCTTGAAAGGAATGTTGAGTAATTTAGACTTTGAAGTCACGTCAGCTGACCAGGATTTAAGCCATAGCGCCCTACGCACCTGGATGGCGAATCCGGAATTCTTAGCCGTTAGTTTAGTCAAATGAACAATGGCATCAGAAACAAATGAGTTAGCTACCTTAAGCGTTCTAAGCTTGTCAATAATTTAATTCAATGGAGCTGTCTGGATGGCCTCTTCCAGGGCCTCAAACCAGAATGCCGCCGCAGCAGTGACAGGCGCAATGCATGCAAGGGGCTGTAAAATAAAACCTTGTTGAATAAACATTTTCTTAAGGTAACCCTCCAATTTTTTATCCATTGGATCTGAAAAAGCACAACTGTCCTCAACCAGGATAGTGGTACGCTTTGCTAAAGTAGAAACTGCTCCCTCCACCTTAGGGACCGTCTGCCATAAGTCCCGTGTAGTGGCGTCTATTGGAAACATTTTTCTAAATATAGGAGGTGGGGAAAAGGGCACACCGGGTCTATCCCACTCCTTGCTAATAATTTCTGTAAGCCTTTTAGGTATAGGAAAAATGTCAGTACACACCGGCACCGCATAGTATCTATCCAGCCTACACAATTTCTCTGGAATTGCAACTGTGTTACAGTCATTCAGAGCAGCTAATACCTCCCCAAGCAATACACAGAGGTTCTCAAGCTTAAATTTAAAATTAGAAATCTCTGAATCAGGTTTCCCCGAGTCAGAGATGTCACCCACAGACTGAAGCTCTCCGTCCTCATGTTCTGCATACTGTGACGCAGTATCAGACATGGCTCTAACAGCATTTGCGCGCTCTGTATCTCTCCTAACCCGAGAGCTATCGCGCTTGCCTCTTAATTCAGGCAATCTAGATAATACCTCTGACAGGGTATTATTCATGATTGCAGCCATGTCCTGCAAGGTAATCGCTATGGGCGTCCCTGATGTAATTGGCACCATATTAGCGTGCGTCCCCTGAGCGGGAGGCGAAGGGTCTGACACGTGGGGAGAGTTAGTCGGCATAACTTCCCCCTCGACAGAACCCTCTGGTGATAATTATTTTATAGATAAAGACTGATCTTTACTGTTTAAGGTGAAATCAATACATTTAGTACACATTCTCCTATGGGGCTCCACCATGGCTCTCAAACATAATGAACAAGTAGGTTCCTCTGTGTCAGACATGTTTAAACAGACTAGCAATGAGACTAGCAAGCTTGGAAAACACTTTAAAACAAGTTTACAAGCAATATAAAAAAACGTTACTGCACCTTTAAGAAACACAAATTTTCCAAAATTTTGAAATAACTGAAAAAATGCAGTTACACTAACTAAATTTTTACAGTGTATGTAATAAGTTAGCAGAGCATTGCACCCACTTGCAAATGGATGATTAACCCCTTAATACCAAAAACGGAATAGCAAATGACAAAAACGTTTTTTAAACAGTCACAACTGCCACAGCTCTACTGTGGCTTTTTACCTCCCTCAATACGACTTTTGAAGCCTTTTAAGCCCTACAGAGAAGTCCTGGATCATGCAGGAAAAAGCTGGATGTCTGTGTCTGTAATTTTTGCTGTGCAAAAAAACGCCAAAATAGGCCCCTCCCACTCATATTACAACAGTGGGAAGCCTCAGGGAACTGTTTCTAGGCAAAATTCAAGCCAGCCATGTGGAAAAAACTAGGCCCCAATAAGTTTTATCACCAAACATATGTAAAAAACGATTAAACATGCCAGGAAACGTTTTAAAATACACTTTTATAAGAGTATGTATCTCTAGTAATAAGCCTGATACCAGTCATTATCACTGCATTTAAGGCTTTACTTACATTACTTCGGTATCAGCAGCATTTTCTAGCAAATTCCATCCCTAGAAAAATATTTTAACTGCACATACCTTATTACAGGAAAACCTGCACGCTATTCCCCCTCTGAAGTTACCTCACTCCTCAGAATATGTGAGAACAGCAAAGGATCTTAGTTACTTCTGCTAAGATCATAGAAAACGCAGGCAGATTCTTCTTCTAAATACTGCCTGAGATAAACAGTACACTCCGGTACCATTTAAAAATAACAAACTTTTGATTGAAGAAATAAACTAAGTATAAAACACCACAGTCCTCTTACGACCGCCATCTTAGTTGAGAGTTGCAAGAGAATGACTGGATATGGCAGTGAGGGGAGGAGCTATATAGCAGCTCTGCTGTGGGTGATCCTCTTGCAACTTCCTGTTGGGAAGGAGAATATTGCACAAGTAATGGATGATCCGTGGACTGGATACACTTAACAAGAGAAATGATATTGTCCTGTATGTGAAGAACATGGGAATGTGAAATATTCATAACTCTTGTCGGGTTAGCGCATGAGCGAAGTTTACGTTTGAGCTAAAGCACTAAATAGTGCGCCACTTGTAATTTTGCTCAATAGCAGCAAAAAAGACACCAATAAGTGCTTTATTTTTATGGGTGTTGGGCGCATAAAAATATTGATTGTAAGAGCACGCAACAAAAATAATTTGACTTTTGTCCTCTCTAGGGAATGTGAAGCAAACACATTTGTTACACAAAAAAAAAGATTTTTGAAAACAAAATAATGAATGTATATTAAAACATTTTTATTTTTCATTTGAAATAATTTAATAAATTTATAGGGAATTTAATTTTTTATTTTGAGTTTAACATGCCCTTAATTGAAGGGATGTTCGATTTCAGTTTTATTAAATGTGAGCTGATCAAAAGATTCTAAGACTAATAAGTAGCATTACTAAAATATTATCATTCTATGAGTGCAAAGTTTAAATTTTTAATTATAGGTAATAGCGCTGATCATTAAACAATGTGCTAGAGGATACAGAGGTTACAACTATGCTGACACATGAAAAGTATAAATGGGTTTAACTGGAACATTAAACAACCTAAACCTTTGTAGCCAAGAGACTCAATTTTAACACTTTAAAATTAAAATATTAATTTTTCTCTCAGTACATTTTAATAGTCTGCAACAATGTAACAATTTTTCTAAAATGTAAATAAGAATAACAACCTTATTTCCAGTCATGTGACTGCTATAGAAAAGCATTGAGAAGCAGTGCATTGATTAAAATAGCCAGTAGGTGGAGCTGTCCGCTTGTGTTGCAGCAAAGCCAAGCAAGCTGAAATTAATCAGTTTAACCAGACCTGAGCTATCGAGCAGATTTCAAAGGAACAAGATCTTCCTGTCTATAAATCAGTCCAGATTGGAATGCATAGAAAGAACTGTTTGCAGAAAAATGCAAGTGAAGTCTGTGTTGTGTGATTATTTTATTAGGTTTATAATGCTGTTTAGCAAATGTTTTTGTTCATTTAACTTAGTTTAATTATATATTCTGTGTTGTGTGATTATTTTATTAGGTTTATAATGCTGTTTAGCATTTAAACCTGAGCTATCGAGCAGATTTCAAAGGAACAAGATCTTCCTGTCTATAAATCAGTCCAGATTGGAATGCATAGAAAGAACTGTTTGCAGAAAAATGCAAGTGAAGTCTGTGTTGTGTGATTATTTTATTAGGTTTATAATGCTGTTTAGCAAATGTTTTTGTTCATTTAACTTAGTTTAATTATATATTCTGTGTTGTGTGATTATTTTATTAGGTTTATAATGCTGTTTAGCATTTAAAGTCTTCATTTCAAAGCTTTAAAAATAATGTATTAGGTATTACTTATGACAATTTTGAGAGGGGCCTGGAACCTAACTCCCTCACTTCCCATTGACTTACATTATACACTGGGTTTCAATTTACAACTGTTTCGATTTACAACCATTCCTTCTGGAACCTAACCCCGGCGTAAACTGAGGGCTACCTGTAATATTAACAGAATACTTCCCATATAATAGACAATGACAAGCACTACTAGCTAGATTCTAAATGGAGCACAAAAATATTTGCACAACTGGCAAGTGTCTAATAGGAGGAAACTGAACATTAAGTTCTCCATGAGTTTACTGATTTCTTGTTTCGTCATGGGTTGCAAGTCCCTTGTATGGCTCACCATGGTTCTGTAGTAAAGGGAATAGATGTATCAGAAAAAGTGCTTAAAGGGACACTGAACCAAAATTTTTTCTTTCATGGTTCAGATAGAGCATGTAATTTTATGCAACTTTCTAATTTACTCCTATAATCAATTTTTCTTCGTTCTCTTGCTATCTTTATTTGAAAAAGAAGGTATATAAGATTTTTTATTAGTTTAGAACTCTGGACAGCATTTTTTTTATTGGTGGATGAATTTATCCACCAATCAGCAAGAACAACTCAAGTTGTTCACCAAAAATGGGCCGGCATCTAAACTTACATTTGTGCATTTCAAATAAAGATACCAAGAGAATGAAGAAAATTTGATAATAGGAGTAAATTAGAAAGTTGCTTAAAATTTCATGCTCTATCTGAATCACGAAAGAAATTTTTTGGGTTCAGTGTGCCTTTAAACAATAGTGTCGCAAGGGAAGGTACATCCGGTTCAGCAGCCACTTCTGCACTAATCCTATTTAGCTACACTTCTGCAGATCTACTGGGCATTTGCATTTGATGCATAGATGTACTCTAAAGAACGTTAACAATGGGCCCTGTTTTGTTACGTTTTTAGTAATAATGATTCCAATTGTTTTCTGCTTTATAACACCATGAACCATAAAAGGCATACACAGATTTTATGTTAGCAGTCTTACATAATGTTTCCAAAGGCTAGCATCATTTTGACTCCATTAGAAATACCACGAACACTTTGTGATATTTTTGTCCTCAGCTCTAATTCTGTGTAATAGTAGTACTTTCATGTAAGAGCTGTGGAAACTCAGTATGTCCAAATAGCCTGCTTGAAAATTTGAGCAATACTAATATAAAACATTCATATTATGTTTTTAAAGGGAAATGAAAGTCGAAATTAAATTCAGATAGAGCATGCAATTGTAAGGTTTTTTTCAATTAACTTATATTTTTTAAAAAAAAAAAGATTCTTGTTATAATTTGCTGAAAAGCATACTTAGATAGATTCAGGAGAAGCGCTGGACTATTGGGAGCTAGCTGGTGATTTGATTGGTGGTTACACACATATCCCTATAGTCATTGGCTTACCAAATGTGTTCTGCTAGGTCCCAGTTGTCCAGTGCTCCTCTGGGGCTGACTTCACTTATGTGTTTTACCCTACTGCAGGGGATAAATACATAATTATATGTAATTAATAGTGCAATAATAAATGTTCTAACACAGAGAATTTTATTTTCACACTTTGTCCTTTTAACATATCCTAATATGTCACCTTTTCAGGACATACATAGCAAATGTTTAATGAAAGAATATTTGTATTAAATTCTATGGAAGCCAACATATTATTTACTTTTAGTTTAAACTTTCCATAAATGTTAAAACACAGTCATTATTTTACAAATATTTAACAAAGGATATGCCACAGGCACCAAAACCTTTCTCAAAGAATAAAATAAGAAATGAAAATCCTGCACCTGATGGGAAAAAAACAGCAGTGGACAGAGTGAGACAGAAATTCTCTATTCAGCCATAAGATGACTGGAGGAGGTGAGAATGACACGCACAGACAAAAGGAAATCCCTGGGTGATTCTGACACAGCTTTGCACCGGAGATGTCATCTAAAGTGCATCACTACAGAAACAAACACCCACGCTGCAGAGATTCTCACTTCCAAAAATTCTCATGGCATTTAAAGTGACAGAAGCGGCAGCACCGAGGGTCATAGGAGTACTGAATGGAGCAACTCAGGCAGTGACCTCAGAGACCTGTTAGCTACAAGCCATGCTGTAAACTACTATTTTTCCAACTATCTAATGCAATTATGGATTAAAAAAAAAGACAATATTAAAGCAAAAGTTTAGAAGATCAAAAAGCACATTTTACTGAACTGAAGTAAATATTTGTAGTAAATGGAATTGAAGAACCAAGTATTTTGTTACAATTTCCGTGCTTAAATGACACAGGCAATTTTGGCATTTTTGCTCACTATTGTTTCACCTTAATTGCCCGTTTTCTTGTTAAGTGCACCCATGCATATAATGCAATGTTTTTTTTTAACAGACAAACAGACATTTCATATGATACCCTATGTGGGTATATACAATAATAATAAATAGGAATTTAAAACAAAAAAACGGGAACATCGGGAAAAAATCATTTTTATTGGTTGCAGTTTTCTTTGTAACCATTTATACAAAACTAGTGTAGCTAAAGAAAAATACTGCCAAATAGACTCATTGGGGTATATTTACTATAGTCCGAGCGGACATGATACGATGTAGCGTATCATGTCTGCTGAAAATCGATAAATGCCGATAGCATACGCTGTCGGCATTTATCATTGCACCAGCAGTTCTTGTGAACTGCTGGTGCAATGCCGCCCCTGCAGATTTGCGGCCAATCGCCCGCTAGCAGGGGGTGTCAATCAACCCGATCGTATTCAATCGGGTTGATTTCTATCCGCTGCCTCAGAGCAGGCGGACAAGTTATGGAGCAGCGGGTTTTTAGACCGCTGCTTCATAACTTCTGTTTCCGGCGAGCCTGTTTCCAAGTAAATTATAGCAAATATAGATTAAATACTGCAAAGATGGAATTATAGGTTTAACGCTAGAATTTGCTATGCTTTGACTATTATCTAAATAGCAGTCAACCAAATCAAAACTGCTACACTAAAGTTTATATTTGTAGAGTTTAGACACACCAGGGTATTTATCTTAAGGTATTTTGACACATTATGTTTAACCCTTCTATCGCCAAGGGCAGAAAATACCATTTAAGAGTAAAATCAACAAACAAAAACCTTATTAAATAAATCTTACACTTTATTCAATGTGGGGTAGAATATAAAAGGGGGGGATGCTAGCGAAAACAATGCTACCGTTAGGCTTTTTGCGCTTCTCTGGCTCCAGTTGTGAAAAAAAACTTTTTGCACAAGTGGTAACCCGAAAAGCTCAAAATTCCTAAACTGTGTGCATGTGTTCCCCCATCGCTATCAACGTAGACAAAACAAGTGGGGAAAAAAACCTAGCACCCTACCATAAGCCCCCAGCCTAATAACACCTAACCTGCCATCCTGCCATATCACAAAGACTAAATAAAAGTAATAACCCCTAAACCGCCATCCCCTCACATCGCAACATAGCTAAATAAACTATTAACCCCTAATCTGCCATCCCTCCACATCGCAAACACTAAATTAAAGTATTAACCCCTAAACTGCCACCCCATAATCACAAAATACCTAAATAAACTATTTACCCTTAATCCACCATACCCCACATCGCAACATACCTAAATAAACTATAAACCCCTAAACCGCCATCACCACCCTACATCGTAAAGTTATAAACTAATATCTAAAACCCTTAATTTAACTTCCCCTAACTTAAAGGGACACTGAACCCAAATTTTTCCTTTCGTGATTCAGATGAAATTTTAAGCAACTTTCTAATTTACTCCTATTATCACATTTTCTTCATTCTCTTGGTATCTTTATTTGAAATGCAAGAATGCACGTTTAGATGCTGGCCCATTTTTGGTGAACAACCTAGGTTGTCCTTGCTGATTGGTGGATAAATGCATCCACCAATAAAAAAAGTGCTGTCCAGAGTCTGAACCAAAAAAAGCTTAGATGCCTTCTTTTTCAAATAAAGATAGCAAGAGAACGAAGAAAAATTGATAATAGGAGTAAATAAGAAAGCTGCTTAAAATTGCATGCTCTATCAGAATCACGAAAGAAAAAATTTGGGTTCAGTGTCCCTTTAACCTAAATTTAAATACCCCTAAATTAACTAAACTAAATCCTAACTACCTTAAAAAATACTTCGCTGTAAAATTAAATAAAAAACAAATCTTACCTTTAAAAAAACAACTAACATTACATACAAAAAACTACCATTACAGAAACATAAAAAACCTACCATTGCAAAAAATAAAAAAACTACCATTATTGAAAAATAAAAAACAACCATTACAAAAAGTACACTAACATTACAGAAAATTAAAAAATTAAATTAACAAAAATAAAAAAATGATTCCATTCTAATACCCCTAAAAAAAACAACCCCCCCCAAAAAAATCCTATTCTAAAAATAAACTACCAATAGCCCTTAAAAGGGCCTTTTGTATTGCATTGCCCTGAAGCAATCAGCTCTTTTACTTGAAAAAAACACTAACCCCCTAACATTACAACCGCCCCTCCCACCCCCCCAAAATAAGAAAAAACATAACTAAAAAAACCTAGATTACACATTGCCCCAAAAAGAGCATTTAGATGGGCATTGCCCTTAAAGGGCATTCAGCTCATTTCCATCCCCAAAAAAATAAAAACCCTTATTAAAAAAAAAACTCACACCAAAAAAAACAAAAACCTAACACTAACCCCAAAGTTGGTACTCACCGGCGGCACTCCATATTCATCCATCTTCATCGTGGGTCGATCTTCTTCCATCTTCATCCGGTGGAGGGCCTTCTTCTAACTTCATTCCGGTGTCAGCAGCGATGGCGGTGGAGACATCAGTGGTCCTCTTCAGATCTTTAACACAGAGGTCCTCTCCATGTGGTCTCCAGCCGCACAATGAATAGTGAATGCAAGGTACCCTTTTTATAAAGTTGTACCCTTGCATTCCTATTGGCTGACTTGAATCTTAAAATTTAAATCAGCCAATAGAATGAAAGGAAAAAGCTTTCATTCTGTTGACTGATTTGAAGATTCAAATCAGCCAATAGGAATGCAAGGGTACCCCTATATAAAAGGGGTATCTTGCATTCACTATCCAGTGTGTGGCTGGAGATAGCATGAAGAGGACCTCCATGTTGAATGTCTGAAGAGGACCACCAAAGTCAGAAAAGTCCAGCACTCATACACCAACCTGCACGCTGCCCAGGATACTGCAATCCCACAAAATCATGAAAACCAAAGGAGGCAGCAGCATAAATTATCACAATGTTTTATTGGCACAAAAAGCCCAATTAAACATTGTGATCATTTATGCTGCTGCCTCCTTTGGTTTTCATGAAGAGGACCACAGATATAGCTGCTGACCTCGCCGCCGACACAGCGATGAATCCATGATGAAGATGGATCAAGATGGCGCACCGCCCCAATGATCGCTTTGGGGCAATGCTCTACAAAGGGCCCTTTTATTTTTATAATAGGGTACATTAGAGTAAATACATAGATGTTGAAATTTCCCATTTTTAATAACTTTTTTCTACTATGATATAAAAAGTACTCTTTTTTTTAATTACATAATTTTTGGCGAAATACAGTATATTTGCATAATCAACAAATGCATGATAAAAAGACAATGCAATGCGGGTTCATTTCTGTCCGCAGACTCAGAGCAGGCAGACAAGTTATGGAGCAGCGGTCTTTAGACCGCTGCTTCATAACTGCTGTTTCCGGCAAGCCTGAAGGCTCGCACGGAGCTTGATAGATCGGCCCCTTAGTCTGAACTTAAAATGCGTTGAAGATTTTTTTTCTGACATATTTCAAGGTTATGTCTATTTCCACTCCTACTGCATCATGTGACAGACATCAGCCAATCACTCATGCATATGCATATATTCTGTGCTCAGCAGTAGCTGGTGGCTCAAAAAGTGTAAGTATAAGAATGCTGTGCATGTTTTTGTGGAAGTAAATTGGAGAGTTGTTTAAAATTGCATATTCTATCTGATTCATGAAAGTTTAATTTTTACTTGAGTGTCCCTTTAACATAGGTAATTGGCTCTTGCATTGGTTGGATTTTAAAATACACATTTGTAAAGATATAGTGGTAGATTTACCAATGTGCGGGCGGACATGATCCGCTGTAGTCGATCATGTCCACCGCACATAGATAAATGCAGACAGCTGTCTGCATTTATCATTGCACACGCATTTTTAGTGAAATCCTTGTGCAATGCCATCCCCTGCAGATTCACTAGCAGGGGGTGTCAATCAACCTGATTGTAACCTGATTGCCGTCTGCCGCCTCAGAGGTGGCGGACGAGTTAAGGAGCAGCGATCTTACGACTGCTGCTTCTTAACTCCTGTTTCCAGCGATCTGGAAACTACGGGGGTAATTTGCAGCATCCACTGCTTGTTAAAATTTAGGTGTAGGAGTAGGGGGGAGGGAGGATAACGTACGATACAAAGAACTCAGAGAAACAGGAGAGGAGGGGGGGTGTACAAACAAACAACAGAAGATATCACATGATGACTCGGAACAGGTTACGCTACAATTAAGTAGCACAGACCAACCCACTTCACTTTTAGGTGAACCCCTTCCAAATGTAGTAATATAGTCAATTTGTCTGAATTTGATTTAAATTTGGAACATATTAAACGTTTGGAAAAGGGGCTAAGCTTTTGTCCTAGTGCTAGATTAGACACTTTTGAAGTGATTAAAGATCTTCACCTATTTGCACGTAAGTTAGCACTTAAGAAAATCATGACACCAAGAACCACTATTGATCTAACTGACCAAAAAGACAGAGAAGCCATCAATACTCTTGAACAACTTTTGATTGACCAAGAAATTGGTGTCAAGACTGAGATTAAACCCAAGACGGGTTTCAAGAAAAAATCTACATACATGCCCAGCTTCTCAACTATACCAAGCATAGCTTCTTTTGTTAAGAACGTTACTGTAGAAGTTGAACAGATCCAACTTACTGGTATTATAAATGATAATCTGACTCGTAAAGAACGCCTTGCATTGAATGATTTAATACGGCATAATGAGCTAGTGATAAAACTGGCTGATAAAGGAGGGAATGTAGTTATTCTTGATCAACAATATTACATGGAAGAAGCCAACAGACAGTTGGCTGTTGTTGAACAATATCAAAAAGTAACTCAAGGAAACATTCCTGAAATCCCATAATAAGTTACTATTTCTGCTTAATGATGCCAGAAGAAATGGCCTTGTGACAGGGCAAGAACAGGGCTTTCTTTATAATGATAAACCTAAAGTGCCAATTTTCTATTGGATACCAAAGCTGCATAAGTCAGCAACCAGACCCCCTGGACGCCCAATTATATCTGGGATAGGGGGACCAACGGAAGGTATCAGTCAATATGTAGATTCTTTCTTGAAGCCCTTCTTACCCGAATTGAGAACATTTACCCAAGATTCAATAGATGTCATCAGAAAGTTAGATGGCATCACTGTATCAGAAACAACTCTGTTTGTCTCATTGGATGTTGAATCTTTATATTCTTCCATCCCACACGATATAGGGATTCAAGCATGTGAAAGTTTTTTAAAAACAAGAGGTACTGATTTTGATATGCATACCAAATTTGTAATTAAGCTTTTGGATTTTGTATTAAAAAACAATATATTCATGTTCAATGGTAAATATTACAAACAAATTTGAGGTACTGCCATGGGGGCCACGTGTGCTCCCACCTATGTCTGCCTACACCTGGGTTTCTGGGAGAACCAGGTTGTTTTTGGAGACCTAGCCGCATGGGTGGAAGCACACGTGACCCTATGGATTAGGTACGTGGACGATATATTGATATTGTGGAAGGTACAAATAATGAATTACAGGAATTTGTGGCCATTTTGAACGAAAATAGTTTCAATATCTTTCTTACATGTACAAGTAGTTTTTCAAGCATTAGCTTTTTAGATCTACTCATAAGTAAGAGAGGTAATTTGATCCATACAGAAGTTTACAGAAAGCCTATTGCCTCCAATAGTATACTGCTAGGTACCAGCCATCATCCTGAAAATTTGAAAAAAGGAATCCCTTACGGCCAATTTCTTCGCTTACGTAGGGCATATTCTGATGTACACAGATTTAACAAACAGGCTTTGGAAATGGCTGATAGATTTCAGAAAAGAGGGTACTCAAAAAGAGCAGAGAAGAGAGCTAAATTTCGAGCTTTAAAACAAGAAAGATGTAATCTTTTGTAGGGTCAGAGAGAACGGCCTACTGAAGATAACAAAGTACGTTTCTTAACTAAATATAATTCACATTGGCAAAAGTTGAGAATGATTCTTCAAAATAATTGGAATTTACTTTCTCAGGATGAAGACCTTTCTGAATGTATAGGAGAATACCTGGCAATGACAGCACGGAGAGCTAGTAATCTCAAAGACTTACTTGTGAAAAGTGAATTTGTGAAAGTAACCCAAAAGGATTGGTTATCTAACCACTCACAAAGCATTGTGGGGTGCTCTCCCTGCGGTCATTGTGCGGCCTGTTCCTTTATTAAGACCTTTGAAACCACTACCGTATTAAATCTTTCATTAACTGTTCCAGTACAGGCATTATCTATTTGCTATCCTGTGCGTGCCCTTGTTTTTATATAGGTTAAACATATAGGGAATTTAGGGCATGCATTTATAAACATTGTGATGATATCAAACAAGTAAATGTAGACAGTCCAATTGCTAGACATTTTGCTCAATTCCATGACTCCAAGCTGGATGGTTTGGAATTCATTGGAATTGAGCAGGTAAAACAGCACAGAGGTGGTAATGTTGATACCATCCTTCTTCAAAAAGAAACCAGTTGGATTTATCATCTTAGAACATTGTCCCCTATAGGATTAAATGAAAAATTGGAGTTTGCCTCATTTCTCCCAAAGACTTAGTGCATTAAAATATGTATATAACATATATATATATCAGTTGTGCATCTTCCCTTCCCTCAGTGGCTTGAACCTTCCTAGGGCACCAATCTAGTTATTTACCTACAATTTGAATTGGTAGATTTTCAAATATTGTTGTAGCAGAAATAAGATATTAAATATATATTCTATCACATAGACATATATAGAATGTTTGTACACATTTTAAACATTGAGTTAGTGTTTTTCTAAAATCATTGTTTAATGCCTAGGTTTCAATATGAAATTAATTAATAAATACATTTTTTATAAATGTAAATATAATTAAATATGTAAATATTGTTTTTGTATTCATGTTGTCCTTGTGATTTTGTTTGTTGTCGTCTGGCATTTCAAATCACATTGCCGCTTTAAGGATGAAACTATTTTATTATGATGGCTGCTGTAAGCCTAAAGGAAGTGCCGCTTTAAGGATCTATGACCTAATGGTCACATGTTTGTCCTACTACCAATAAGTGAGACATTCGCACACATTACGTCACAACCCGGAAGAAGCTCCGTGCTGCGAGTAAGGAGTGAAATGCGCAGAAGGATGCGTCGGTGTGCAGCATTTTTGTCCGTGGGATCCCCCCACCTCTTTCTGGAGCAGCATTACCTGTGTCAGTTCACGTACTTGATGCATAGACAGCCGAAGTGTAGAGGAGTAGTGAGTAGTACTGGGACTGGTCACCTGTGTGATCGTTACCTGGGGTTACAGAGTTTGGTACGAACTGCCTATTTCTTTATATGGATGTCTGAATACCCGTGTTTACTCGCCCCTGTATGAACTCTCTCATGTGGATACCCCACACTAGGCGTCTAGATTTCTAGGATCACAGGATTGCTGAATAAGTTGAATGCTCTATACTGGCCTAAGAGATTCATTTATCATTTCCTTTGCTGATTGTTTTGTCATTATCACTGCTGTACCGCTCCATACAGTCATTACCTTCATTTACCATCAGTATCATCCATCATAACTGTTATACTTCATGAGGTCATCTCATTCATTTGCATGCAGAGGATTTACAATTGATGTGACTGTGAATGGTGCTTAATATTACTTTGAAACTGGACTGTTTTGCCGGCTTAGGTCATTGTTTAGGAGCTGAATGTGGGGCCCATGTGATTTGTTCGTTTGTTTTCTATGTGTGTCTTAATGTAATGCGTTTAATTTAATTTAATTAATTTATTTAGGATGTTTTCTGCTTTATGAATTTTTTAATTTTTTATTAAATTGCAACTTCACGATATCCATTGGTACTTTATTTATTTAAGGTGATTGCTTATTGTCCTGGTCTTTGTGGCTGCACCTTATACCGGTACAGCTTTCTCTCTTTTCTTAGGTTTATTGTAGTAGTTTTTACCAGGTAGCATATCCCTGCATTAGTCATTATAAGATTGGTGGAGCTTCTTCATCTGTCCTCTTTGTGCTCTTTATTGTTAAATCTACCCCAAAGTATTTGTGTGTATTCAATATTTTTTGCAAATATATTTTTTTTAATTTATTTGTATAGCGCCACAAATTCCGTAGTGCTGGGAACAGAGATAAGGGTATGTATGGATATATATATATATATATATATATATATATATATATATATATATATATATATATATAAATACTATATATATAAATATATATATATATATATATATATATATATATATATATATATATATACACATACATATATACAGGGAGTGCAGAATTATTAGGCAAGTTGTATTTTTGAGGATTAATTTTATTATTGAACAACAACCATGTTCTCAATGAACCCAAAAAACTCATTAATATCAAAGCTGAATAGTTTTGGAAGTAGTTTTTAGTTTGTTTTTAGTTATAGCTATTTTAGGGGGATATCTGTGTGTGCAGGTGACTATTACTGTGCATAATTATTAGGCAACTTAACAAAAAACAAATATATACCCATTTCAATTATTTATTTTTACCAGTGAAACCAATATAACATCTCAACATTCACAAATATACATTTCTGACATTCAAAAACAAAACAAAAACAAATCAGTGACCAATATAGCCACCTTTCTTTGCAAGGACACTCAAAAGCCTGCCATCCATGGATTCTGTCAGTGTTTTGATCTGTTCACCATCAACATTGCGTGCAGCAGCAACCACAGCCTCCCAGACACTGTTCAGAGAGGTGTACTGTTTTCCCTCCTTGTAAATCTCACATTTGATGATGGACCACAGGTTCTCAATGGGGTTCAGATCAGGTGAACAAGGAGGCCATGTCATTAGATTTTCTTCTTTTATACCCTTTCTTGCCAGCCACGCTGTGGAGTACTTGGACGCGTGTGATGGAGCATTGTGCTGCATGAAAATCATGTTTTTCTTGAAGGATGCAGACTTCTTCCTGTACCACTGCTTGAAGAAGGTGTCTTCCAGAAACTGGCAGTAGGACTGGGAGTTGAGCTTGACTCCATCCTCAACCCGAAAAGGCCCCACAAGCTCATCTTTGATGATACCAGCCCAAACCAGTACTCCACCTCCACCTTGCTGGTGTCTGAGTCGGACTGGAGCTCTCTGCCCTTTACCAATCCAGCCACGGGCCCATCCATCTGGCCCATCAAGACTCACTCTCATTTCATCAGTCCATAAAACCTTAGAAAAATCAGTCTTGAGATATTTCTTGGCCCAGTCTTGACGTTTCAGCTTGTGTGTCTTGTTCAGTGGTGGTCGTCTTTCAGCCTTTCTTACCTTGGCCATGTCTCTGAGTATTGCACACCTTATGCTTTTGGGCACTCCAGTGATGTTGCAGCTCTGAAATATGGCCAAACTGGTGGCAAGTGGCATCTTGGCAGCTGCATGCTTGACTTTTCTCAGTTCATGGGCAGTTATTTTGCGCCTTGGTTTTTCCACACGCTTCTTGCGACCCTGTTGACTATTTTGAATGAAACGCTTGATTGTTCAATGATCACACTTCAGAAGCTTTGCAATTTTAAGAGTGCTGCATCCCTCTGCAAGATATCTCACTATTTTTGACTTTTCTGAGCCTGTCAAGTCCTTCTTTTGACCCATTTGCCAAAAGGAAGGAAGTTGCCTAATAATTATGCACACCTGATATAGGGTGTTGATGTCATTAGACCACACCCCTTCTCATTACAGAGATGCACATCACCTAATATGCTTAATTGGTAGTAGGCTTTCGAGCCTATACAGCTTGGAGTAAGACAACATGTATAAAGAGGATGATGTGGTCAACATACTCATTTGCCTAATAATTCTGCACTCCCTGTACATACAGTACATAAACATAAAGTTACTAGCCCAGAGGAAAAAAGCTACTAGTCCACTCAAAATAAACCCTATCATTATTTATACAAAAATACAATTTTCCTCTTATGCCGACAGCAAATAAATTCCTTTCAGAAAATATATGATTATAGTTTTCTAGCTAAAGACTATATCAACAGAAAATTGGTTTAGCCTTTACTAAACCATTCTACATCAGTGTGACCCCTATACTGTAAAGAAGCACAACAATATTTGCCCTGCCTGACCTGACACTCTAATGAGATACAGACACATCTGATCAGAAGAAAAAAATGTATCGAGAGAAAAGTCTAGTTTCTAGAAAAATCATACTCTGACAATTTCTGTAGGGCCTGTATGATTAATAGGAACTGCTGACCACCAGCAAATAACAAAGGATGGCAGTTATTATAATAGAAATAAGCTGCATTTTTAGAAAATACAAAAGTGAAAAGAAATAAAATGTCTAAATAGTAATGTTTGATTCCTGTGTGATACATTTTTTTTCTGTCTAAATATCTCAAACAACTTGAGTCTGCTTGATTTATTTCCCTGAGGAAATGATATCAGCATGCAATGCAAAGGATATTGCTTATGAAACGTGTGTTATCTATTGGGTCTGTTACACTTGCCTTTGTGATTATTTTTATTTTTTTTACATGGAGAACTTTCAATAAAGGAATAGGTTTTTACCACAACAGAACTGTCTAGCTCTGTGTAATGTTATTGGCCTCTATTTATCAAGTTGTCAACCGCTAATACGCTGGAATTCCGCAGCGTATTTGTGGCGAGCCTGATTCGCCTTAGTTATCAAAGGCTAGAGACAGACAAAAGTAGAATTTAGTGACGTAACATACGATCCGCCGGACTCAGTCTGACACAGATTGATGGTTACGTCACTCCAGATGTTCCGAACGCAAGTTCGGCACAATCCGACTACTTTTGGAAGTTATCAAGATCCTACCAGGTACGCTCGGCACCTTTCCAGCCCAGCGTACCTGGTTTTCAATCCGCTGCCCTGGAGGCGGCGGATGCTATAGGAATCAATGGGAGTCTGACAGCAGCAAAAGCTCATGTTCGCTGCTGCCCGATATCCCATTGATTCCTATGGGAAATGTCTACACCCTAACATGTACCCTGAGTCTAAACACCCCTAATCTGCCCTCCCTACACTGCCACCACCTACATTATACTTATTAACCCCTAAACCGCCGCTCCCGGAGCCCGCCACCACTCTAATAAACTTTATAACCCCTAAACCGCCGCTCCCGGACCCCGCCGCAACTCTATTAAACTTATTAACCCCTAAACCTAAGTCTAACCCTAACCCTAACACCCCCCCTAACTTAAATATTATTTAAATTAATCTAAATAAATTTACTATAATTAACTAAATTATTCCTATTTAAAACTAAATACCTATAAAATAAACCATAAGATAGCTACAATATAACTAATAGTTACATTATAGCTATTTTAGGATTTATTTTTATTTTAACTAGGTACAATAGTTATTAAATATTTATTAACTATTTAATAACTACCTAGCTAAAATAAATACAAAAGTACCTGTAAAATAAATCCTAACCTAAGTTACAATTACACCTAACACTACAATTAAATAAATTAAATGATTTAACTACAATTACCTAAAATTAAATAAAATAAACTAAAGTACAAAAACAAACAAACACTAAATTACAGAAAATAAAAAAAAATTACAAGAATTTTAAACTAATTAGACCTAATCTAAGCCCCCTAATAAAATAAAAAAGCCCCCCAAAATAATAAAATTCCCTACCCTATACTAAATTACAAATAGCCCTTAAAAGGGCCTTTTGCAGGGCATTGCCCCAAAGTAATCAGCTCTTTTACCTGTAAAAAAAGAAATACAACCCCCCCAACATTAAAACCCACCACCCACACACCCAACCCTACTCTAAAACCCACCCAAACCCCCCTTAAAAAAAACCTAACACTAACCCCCTGAAGATCACCCTACCTTGAGCCGTCTTCACCCATCCGGAGTGGAGCAGGTCCATCTTCAATCCATCCGATGCAGAGCATCCTCTTCCATCGGCGTCCTAACGAAGAATGAAGGTTCCTTTAAATGACGTCATCCAAGATGGCATCCCTTGAATTCCGACTGGCTGATAGGATTCTATCAGCCAATCGGAATTAAGGTAGGAAAAATCCTATTGGCTGATCCAATCAGCCAATAGGATTGAGCTCACAATCTAATGGCTGTTCCAATCAGCCAATAGAATGCGAGCTCAATCCTATTGGCTGATTGGATCAGCCAATAGGATTTTTCCTACCTTAATTCCGATTGCCTGATAGAATCCTATCAGCCAATCGGAATTCAAGGGACGCCATCTTGGATGACAGCATTTAAAGGAACCTTCAATCTTCGTTTGGACGTCGATGGAAAAGGATGCTCCGCGTTGGATGGATTGAAGATGGACCCGCTCCGCTCCGGATGGATGAAGATAGAAGATGCCACCTGGATCAAGACTTCTGCCGGTCTGGATGTCCTCTTCTGCCCGGATCGGATGAAGACTTCTGCCCCTCTGGAGGTCCACTTGTGCCCGGCTGGGTGAAGACGGCTCAAGGTAGGGTGATCTTCAGGGGGTTAGTGTTAGATTTTTTAAGGGGGGTTTGGGTGGGTTTTAAAGTAGGGTTGGGTGTGTGGGTGGTGGGTTGTAATGTTGGGGGGGTATTGTATTTTTTTTTCAGGTAAAAGAGCTGATTACTTTGGGGCAATGTCCTGCAAAAGGCTCTTTTAAGGGCTATTTGTAATTTAGTATAGGGTAGGGAATTTTATTATTTTGGGGGGCTTTTTTATTTTATTAGGGGGATTAGAGTAGGTGTAATTAGTTTAAAATTCTTGTAATTTTTTTTATTTTCTGTAATTTAGTGGGGGGGGGTTTGTACTTTAGTTAATTTTATTTAATTGTAATTAGTTTTATTTAATTGTAGTTAATTTATGTAATTATTTTACTTATAGTGTAGTTTTAGGTGTAATTGTAACTTAGGTTATGTTTTATTTTACAGGTAATTTTGTCTTTATTTTAGCTAGGTAGTTATTAAATAGTTAATAACTATTTAATAACTATTCTACCTAGTTAAAATAAAAAACAAAGTTGCCTGTAAAATAAAAATAAATCCTAAAATAGCTACAATGTAATTATTAAATATATTGTAGCTATCTTAGGGTTTATTTTATAGGTAAGTATTTAGTTTTAAATAGGAATAATTTAGTTAATAATATTAATATTTATTTAGATGTATTTAAATTATATTTAAGTTAGGGGGTGTTAGGGTTAGGGTTAGACTTAGGTTTAGGGGTTAATAACTTTATTATAGTGGTGGCGGTGTAGGGGGGGCAGGATAGGGGTTAATATATATAATATAGGTTGTGGCGGGCTCGGGGAGCAGCAGTTTAGGGGTTAAACAATTTATTTAGTGGCGGCGGGGTCCGGGATCATCAGGATAAGGGTTAATAACTTTATGTAGGTGGCATCGTCGTCCGGGAGCGGCAGGATAGGGGTTAATAACTTTATGTAGGTGGCGGCGGGGTCCGGGAGTGGCGGTTTAGGGGTTAATATATTTATTATAGTTGCGGCAGGGTCCGAGATTGGCAGGATAGGGGTTAATAAGTTTATTTAGTTGCGGGGGGCTCTGGGAGCGGTGGTTTAGGGGGTAAAACTGTATAGTATAGTGTGGGTGCTTATTGACAGGGTAGTAAGAAAGCTGCGAATAAGCCGAAGAGCAGCGAGATCGATGACTGTTAGTTAACAACAGTCCGCTGCTCATCGCTCCGTACTTGGTGCGCGGCTTTTTGACAGCTTTCTTGATAAATTTGGCGAACGTATTCAGGTCTGCGGCGGCGATGTTAGGCGATCTTAGGCGAGCGTATTTGGGCCGTAGAATGCAGATATGTAGACAGCTTGATAAATAGAGGCCATAGTGTATCAGATTCATTTAAATCTCTGCATAGAGGTGTGTATTTTGTTTTTATTTTCTGTTATAGAAAAGCATAACAAGAAAAACACAAATCTAGTATAATTTGTACCTTCCTATAATGCACGATTCTAATGTAGTTACAGCTAAATAAAACTTGCCAATCATTACAAGTGAAGTCCAGCACTGTACTCATTGGGCATATGCTGGAAGTGAATGCCTATGCACAAGTTAATATCCATATGCCCTAATAGAATGAGTGGGCTGACCTGGATTTGTAAATCAGGATGCAAAAGTCTTTTTCTGTAGAAGAATTTGAGACAAATTGGTATTAGTAAAATACTGCTGTGAAGCCATGGAAGACAACTTGTATGGTATTGCCCTGGAGGAAACCAGCACTACAAACTGTTTCAAACATTAGCAATTTCCGCTGGATCAGGAATTCTCAGCTGCAGCTCTGAACTACCTGTAACAATCTACACTCACCGGCCGCTTTATTAGGTACACCTTGCTAGTACCAGGTTGAACCCTGTTTTGCCTTCAGAACTGCCTTAATTATTCATGTCATAGATTCAACAAGGTGTTGGAAACATTCCTCAGAGATTTTGGTCCATATTGACATGATAGCATCATGCAGTTGCTGCAGATTTGATGGCTGCACATCCATGATGCGAATCTTCCGTTCCACCACATCCCAAAGGTGCTTTATTAGATTGAGATCTGGTGACTGTGGAGGCCATTGGAGTACAGTGAACTCATTGTCATGTTCAAGAAACCAGTTTGAGATGATTTGAGCTTTGTCACATGGTGCATTATCCTGCTGGAAGTAGCCATCAGAAGATGGGTACACTGTAGTCATAAAGGGATGGATATGGTCAGCAACAATACTCAGGTAGACTGTGGCATTTAAACAATGCTCAATTGGTACTAAGGGGCCCAAAGTGTGCCAAGAAAATATCCCCCACATCATTACACCACCAGCGTGAACCATTGATACAAGGCAGGATGGATCCATGCTTTCATGTTATTTACTCAAAATTCTGATCCTACCATCTGAATGTTGCAGCTAAAATCGAGACTCATCAGACCAGGCAACATTTTTCCAATCTTCTAGTGTCCAATTTTGGTGAGCCTGTGCAAATTGTAGCCTCAGTTTCCTGTTCTTAGCTGACAAGAGTGGCACCCGTGTGGTATTCTGCTGCTTCAAGGTTTGATGTGTTGTGCATTCAGAGATGGTATTCTGCATACCTTGGTTGTAACAAGTGGTTATTTGAGTTACTGTTGCCTTTCTATCATCTTGAACCAGTCTGCACATTCTCCTCTGACCTCTGACATCAGCAAAGCATTGCCATCCACACAACTGAAGCTCACTTGATATTTTCTCTTTTTCTGACCATTCTTCGTAAACCCTAGAGATGGTTGTGCGTGAAAATCCCAGTAGATCAACAGTTTTTTAAATACTCAGACCACCCCGTCTGGCACCAACAAACATGCCACGTTTAAAGTCACTTAAATACCCTTTCTTCCACATTCTGATGCTTGGTTTGAACTTCAACAAGTTGTCTTCACCACGTCTAGATGCCTAAAGGCATTAAGTTGCTGCCATGTGATTGGCTGATTAGCAATTTGTGTTACAAAGCAATTGAACAGGTGTACCTAATAAAGTGGCCGGTGAGTGTAGATTTAAACTAAGCAAAATAAAACAAAACTGCAATATATACAGAATGTATAATGTATATGACTGTTATTGCTGTAAGATGCCTGTGACAATTGTACTAGTTCTAATTACTCCAGAGAGCATGCAAATTCTACACAATAATTGGTCAGCTTATAACACAAGCTCTTTTATATATGTCCCTACTGGCCAAAGTAAAGGAAACCAGGAACATGGATTCCACCAGGCTTTTCAAGAGATGCATTTCCAAATATTTCCAAAATCTTTTAAATGTTTTTAAAAAAAATCAAATGTGGTGCTCAATTGCCATTATATACTACAAGCTTATTGTGCTTAAAGGGACACTAAACCCAAATGTTTTATTTAATGATTCAGATAGACCATGCAATTTCAAGCAACTTTCTAATTTACTCCCATTCTCAATTTTTCTTCGTTCGCTTGCAATCTGTATTTAAAAAGCAGGAATGCAAAACATAGGAGCCAGCCCATTTTTGGTTGAGAACCTGGATTATGCTTGCTTATTGTCAGCTAATTGACAGCCAGCAATAAGCAAGTGCTATCCATGGTGTTGAACCTAAATAGGCCCAGCTGTTAAGCTTTGCATTCCTGCTTTTTAAATAAAAATAGCAAGAGAACGAAGAAAAACTGATAATAGGAGTAAATTACAAAGTTGCTTAAAATGGCATGCTTAAAATTGCATGGGTTTAGTATCTCTTTAATTTCCACACCTATGAACAGGTAAGGCAATTAAAAACTGAGTCACTGACATAGGCAGCCCTAGTGTAAAGCCACATAGGCAACTGACCAACGCCTCACTCATCATGGGGCCTTACACAGGGACATAGAAAAATGTGGGCTATTTTGTAGCATAATGACTTTTATGGTGGAATAAGTTAACAGGGTGCATAATATATTAACTTTGGCTTTTTGCGCTCGTTAGGTCAGCACGAGAGCGAAAACTGTTTAGTTTCAACTCATATTACAAGCCCAACCCAATGAGCACAAAAAGTTTACTTCTAGTGCAGTTACCGCTCAAGCGGGAGCGTTAATTAGCGCTACACTTGTGATATGGCCCCTAGCCTTGTAAGGGAACCCTAAGATTGAAATTGAAATACATTGCTCTGGGTCTTTTCCAGCCCATACATTTTCTGTGTCCTTCTTAATTTCACTTTATTATTTCAAAATATGTCACAAGGTGCTAGTAAAGACACACCATACATAATCATTGATCTTTTATTATGTTCATTAATTATAGGAGATGTAGTTGTAAATATTTCATTTTAACAGCTTCTTGCTTTGAATGTCTTACAAAAAAGTATTTGTTGCATAAAGACTATTACCACAAAGCGTATTACATCACATTAAGAGAACAGTGAAATATTAACGCACTAAATGCAATTGTTTTTCAGTCAATTGATTGTCAATAGAAGGGATCACTCACCTTAGAGTTTTGCGAATCATGTCTTCATCTGTGATTCCATAGTATGTTAATGTTTCATTCCATGTAGGATTCAGGGTATTCCGCAAGGTTTTTGTTCTAAGTTTATTTGCCTGAATTAAAATAGGAAACATTCTATTAGAATAAAGCAATGCATGTGTAAGTAGATTATAATACAATTACTCTCAGTTTGTCCTTATTGATAAGACAATGACAAATCTAACATTTCTTCATTAATATTTTAACTTTTATTGTATTCCAGTCATATGGAAGTGAAACATGTTAGATCTGACAGGTTTAAATATCTGGTGACATATTTTAAGAGAGTTGCACACTTATTGTTATGTGATCCAAAATCGGATTTGACCTTTCTTAAAGTGCCATAAAACGTGTTGAGATCTGTGTATTTCCTAAAAGGACTAATTAAGTAAAAATAGTTTGCATAAAAAAAATGTTAATCAAATTGCTGGCAAGTATTTTAAAATAATTTAAAAAAAAAAAGCAAAATTAGTTACATAGTCATGCTGACTGGAGTAGTCTGTTCTACCCCCTTATCAGTTTTTAGCATTAGAAACACAGGCATTGTTTTTCAACTGAGTTCACAGCAGCTTATTTGCTTCTAGGCATGCTCCAGCAGATAATGGGGCCGATTTATCATGGCCGGAATTGGGCCAGATACATCTGTTTCCGCACTAACCTTCGGGCTCGCTGGAAACAGCAGTTATTAAACAGCGGTCTTAAGACCGCTGCTCCTTAACTCATACGCGGCGTACAACAATCACATACAATCGGGTTGATTGACACCCCTGCTAGCGGACGATTGGCTGCGAATCTGCAGTCGGTGGCATTGCACAAGCAGTTCATCAGAACTGCTTGTGCAATGTTAAATGCCGACAGCGTATGCTGTCTGCATTCAGCGATGTGCGGTGGATATGATTGCTACAGAGGATCATGTCCGCCTGACTCTTAATAAATCAGCCCCCTAGAGTGTTAAAGTCTGCATTCTACCAAATCAAAGGTTGATATAGATGTAGCCATAGAAGGAATTCTGTGTGGGAAGCTATAAAGGGCTAATGGTGAGGGACTGCAGTATAAATATGCAGGTAAAGTAATTAAAGTAAATATTATTATATTTTATCTCTATCCCAACTTGTTTTATGTACAAATAACTAAACAATATCTACAATAAATAAATAAATAGGACATTCTAGTGTAAAAATAAAATGCTCTTTTTTGTTAGAGCATATTATTGCCACATGAATGTCTATTTTACTATGTGTTTAACCTCTGTAAAGAGCATATAGTTAAATTCATGCACACTGTGAGCGCTAATTCTGAACCCGGACAGGATATAGCTAGCGTTTGGCAGAAATGTATGTATGTTGTCCTTCTTATGAGTACCAATGATTGCACAACTTTGCAGGGGTTAAACAAATAGCAAAAACCATATCTGTTTAGATATAAAGGGCAATATTACAAGTGAAGAACTAATTAATGCTCCCACTTGAGCATTAATTGTGCTAGAAGCATGCTATTTTATAAGTTGAAAGTAAACTGTTGTCGATTGGGCGCTAACCCGACAAGCGCAAAAACCCAAATTTACAATATTGGGTATACGTTCATGTATTCACCCATAGATGTCAATGGAGAAAAAAAGTGGAAAAACCCCTAACACCCTACTCTCGCGCAAACATGATTGTATATTCTCATGTGCGCTATTGAGACATGAAAATATGAATATTTTACATTCCAATGTTCTTCGCAATGAAGAATATCTTCTATGTATTCATAAATATTTCCACATATATCTGATATTTTTTGGTACAATACAGGGAGTGCAGAATTATTAGGCAAGTTGTATTTTTGAGGATTCATTTTATTATTGAACAACAACCATGTTCTCAATGAACCCAAAAAACTCATTAATATCAAAGCTGAATAGTTTTGGAAGTAGTTTTTAGTTTGTTTTTAGTTATAGCTATTTTAGGGGGATATCTGTGTGTGCAGGTGACTATTACTGTGCATAATTATTAGGCAACTTAACAAAAAGCCAAATATATACCCATTTCAATTATTTATTTTTACCAGTGAAACCAATATAACATCTCAACATTCACAAATATACATTTCTGACATTCAAAAACAAAACAAAAACAAATCAGTGACCAATATAGCCACCTTTCTTTGCAAGGACACTCAAAAGCCTGCCATCCATGGATTCTGTCAGTGTTTTGATCTGTTCACCATCAACATTGCGTGCAGCAGCAACCACAGCCTCCCAGACACTGTTCAGAGAGGTGTACTGTTTTCCCTCCTTGTAAATCTCACATTTGATGATGGACCACAGGTTCTCAATGGGGTTCAGATCAGGTGAACAAGGAGGCCATGTCATTAGATTTTCTTCTTTTATACCCTTTCTTGCCAGCCATGCTGTGGAGTACTTGGACGCGTGTGATGGAGCATTGTCCTGCATGAAAATCATGTTTTTCTTGAAGGATGCAGACTTCTTCCTGTACCACTGCTTGAAGAAGGTGTCTTCCAGAAACTGGCAGTAGGACTGGGAGTTGAGCTTGACTCCATCCTCAACCCGAAAAGGCCCCACAAGCTCATATTTGATGATACCAGCCCAAACCAGTACTCCACCTCCACCTTGCTGGCGTCTGAGTCGGACTGGAGCTCTCTGCCCTTTACCAATCCAGCCACGGGCCCATCCATCTGGCCCATCAAGACTCACTCTCATTTCATCAGTCCATAAAACCTTAGAAAAATCAGTCTTGAGATATTTCTTGGCCCAGTCTTGACGTTTCAGCTTGTGTGTCTTGTTCAGTGGTGGTCGTCTTTCAGCCTTTCTTACCTTGGCCATGTCTCTGAGTATTGCACACCTTGTGCTTTTGGGCACTCCAGTGATGTTGCAGCTCTGAAATATGGCCAAACTGGTGGCAAGTGGCATCTTGGCAGCTGCACGCTTGACTTTTCTCAGTTCATGGGCAGTTATTTTGCGCCTTGGTTTTTCCACACGCTTCTTGCGACCCTGTTGACTATTTTGAATGAAACGCTTGATTGTTCGATGATCACGCTTCAGAAGCTTTGCAATTTTAAGAGTGCTGCATCCCTCTGCAAGATATCTCACTATTTTTGACTTTTCTGAGCCTGTCAAGTCCTTCTTTTGACCCATTTTGCCAAAGGAAAGGAAGTTGCCTAATAATTATGCACACCTGATATAGGGTGTTGATGTCATTAGACCACACCCTTTCTCATTACAGAGATGCATATCACCTAATATGCTTAATTGGTAGCAGGCTTTCGAGCCTATACAGCTTGGAGTAAGACAACATGCATAAAGAGGATGATGTGGTCAAAATACTCATTTGCCTAATAATTCTGCACTCCCTGTATATATTTATACCTATATATATGTATAGTTATGATTATATATAGGTATAGATATAAACAGATATATATAGGAATATCTATAATTACTTAGAACATATTCTGCTATGTGCATAACATTACTGTAAATATTTTACATTCCAAATACATAGTTTAAACCTTTATTAACTATAAATATTGGGACACTCAAGTCAAAATAACTTTTATGATTTAGAAAGAACATGCAGTTTTAAGATACATTCCAGTTTACTACCATTATCAAATTTTGCACAGTCTTTTTATATACATACTTTCTGGGGAACAAGATCCTACTGAGCATGTGCACAAGCTTATATGGTACACGTATGCTAGTCTGTGATTGGCTGATGTCTGTCACATGATACAGGGGGACGGAAAATGGGAGAAAAATTTTAAAATTGTCAGAAAAAAATCTACTCCTTATTTGAAATTCAGAAAAAGTGATATTGCATTGTCTTTTTATTATGTACTTGTTAAAGGGACAGTCAACACCAACATTTTTGTTATTTAAAAAGATATATAATCCCTTTATTACCCATTCCCCAGTTTTGCATAATCAACACAGTTATAGTAATACACGTTTTCCCTCTGTAACTACCTTGTATTTAAGCCTCAGCAGACTGCCCCTTTATTTTAGTTCTTTTGACAGACTTGCATTTTAGCCAATCAGTGCTCACTTCTCGTTAAATTCATGTGCATGAGCTCAATGTTGTCTATATGAAACACATGAACTAACGCCATCTAGTGGTGAAAAACTGTCAAAATGCATTCAGATTAGAGGTGGCCTTCAACTAAGAATACTAAGAGAACAAAGCAAAATTGGTGATAAAAGTAAATTGGAAAGTTGATAAAAAAATTACATGCCCTATTTGAATCATGAAAGATTTTTTTGGCCTTGACTGTCCGTTTAAGTATGTAATTCAACTGCATTGAGTGGTCCTTTAACTGCAAAGGGATCAAATGTACTTATATACAGTATATGCCTATTTATGTGTGCATATGTATTTATGTGTTTATATGTGTATATATGTCTGTAAATACATATATACACATAAATACATATGTACACACACGCACACACACACACACACACACATATATATATATATATATATATATATATATACACATACATATACATTGTTAGACATGTATATGTATGTATCTCAATGTTAAAGCCATTTGCCTGCTTTTTTTTCCCCTAACACCTGAGATCTCATATCTTTGAACTTATAACTTTTGTGTGCAATGTTTTATTTTAAATATTTGTTAATAGATGGTGTTATTATGAGTGTAAAGTGCCTATTTACTAACTGTTGGACGGATTATGTCCGCCCGACATCGCTGAATGCCGACAGCATACTCTGTCAGCATTAACATTGCACAAGCAGTTCTGATGAACTGCTTGTGCAATGCCGCCCCCATCAGATTCACAGCCAATAGGCCGCTAGCAGGGGGTGTCAATCAACATGAGATCAGAGCAGGTGAACAAGTTAATGTGCAGCGGTTTTAAGACTGAAGGCTCGCACGGAAACAGAGGCATTGGGGCCGATACAGGGGTTAGTAAATCGGCCCCTAAGTGTACTTTGTTATGTATTTTTGATGTGTTTTGTGCAATTTTTTAGTTTCACTAAACAGTTAACAAGAGTTCTAAAGCGAGGTAATCATTCTAAAGTTAATCCCGATTGCACTCAAGCCATCTCATTTACTTTGGAATACGAACGATAAGCACGAGGAGCGCAAACACCCAAGATAAACCCACCCCTTATTGATTGCGCCCAAATGTTTTTGCGATCCATTTGTAATCTAGCCCAAAATGGTCTAACAAAAAAGAAGCAAGTCAGAATGCACCTTAAATAATGACATCAAACTATAGCATAATGATTACAGACCTCAAAATAATACAGGACTTTCATCTGTAAACAGCATTTTCTGATGCAGCAAATTGAACCGTTCAAGGAAGATTTGGATGAATTTAAATTGTATTACATAAAATGTCTCTGTATCATAAATAGTCAAATTATGCTGATAAATCAGTTTAATTTGCCACTTATGTACATGTTGTTTGAGACACTACAAATGTAACTGTAGAATAAACATACTCTGATTAAGACTATTTTCATAGGTCATAGGCATTATTTACTACATACCTATCTATACTTTCAGAATTTAAAGGGACATGAAGCACAACATTTTTCTTTCATGATTCAGACAGAGCATGTCATTTGAAACAACTTTCCAATTTTCTTCTATCTAATTTTTGTTGTTTTTTTGGTATCCTTTGTTCAAAAGGCTTCCTAGATAGGAGCAGGAGTTGCTGATTGGTGGCTACACATGCCTTATGTTATTGGCACAGCTATTTCCCAGTGATGCATTGTTACTTTTTTAACAAAGGTAACAAAGAAAATGTAGCAAATTAGATAATATAAGTAAATTGGAAAGTTGTTTAAAATTGTATTTTCTGTCTGAATCATTAAAGAATGTTTTGTGTTTCAAATCCCTTTAACTGTGTAATAGACTGCTGTACTATTTGTCTATCCTATAACGGGATTACCTTGGACTACACAGAGTAAATTACCTGTGATTAAGTGCCTCACTCAACTTAATATCTCTTGGGGGCCGATTTATCAACCCTCTGTCGGACATGATCCGATCAGCGGATCATGTCCGACAGACATCGCTGAATGTGGAGAGCAATGCGCTCTCCACATTCAGCATTGCACCAGCAGCTCTTGTGAACGGCTGGTGCAACGCCGCCCCCTGCAGATTTGCGGCCAATCAGCCACTAGCTGATTGGCCGCAAATCTAGCTATTCAATCGGGTTGATTTTCCGTGATGTCTGTCTGCCTCCTCAGAGCAGGCGGACAGGTTATGGAGCAGCGGTCTTTAGACCGCTGCTTCATAACTGGTGTTTCTGGCGAGCCTGAAGGCTTGCCAGAAACACGGGCCTTCAAGCTCAATACAGAGCTTAATAAATAGGCCCCTTAATCTTAATCTCACTTTTTCTACATGGTCACACATGCTACATATAGAAGATATTGAATAAATTCCTGGTCACTTCAAAGCAGTTAATTTATAAAACAAGTCCCCTATATATTCCAAACACTACCACTAACAGTTACAAATGATCTAATTAAACTTCAGTTGATTATAGATGGTTATATTTGGAAGAGATGTGTATTTAGGATGGAATAAGCAATGCTTTATCTTTTTTTATTGTTGGGAGTATTAATTAACCTGTAATCTGAAATGAGCATTCGTGACTGTGAGTTCAATAATGTAGGAGCAAGAACTTTGAAAGGCACTCTTGTGACTGTGTTTGGTGGTATGTGGTATGTCCCTTATAAAAACCCATTCACAAAGGCGCAATCTCGTTTAAGGGTCTTTTAGGAAGATATAAAGTAACAAAGCAGTGGGGTTCTGATTTACAGTTTAAATAATGTTTAAATCCAGAAAGAATATTGTGCTTACAAAGAACCTCATAGTCGCCATTTTGTTTTCAGTTCACTCCAAAATTGAAATGGTCCTTTAACAAAATATAAAAATAAATATTGTTTAAAACAATACTTTTGTGAAAGTTGTAAAGCATCCACATAGCAATAGAAAAAGACTGCACAGTTTAATATACATGGAAGATAATAGACTGTTTTGAAATAGCTGTCAAATAGTGTTAACATTTTCAAAAATGCCCTTTTGAGGACTTATCAAGTGCCTCAAGGTGTCAAATTGGATTGGCAAAAAAATGTCCTGAAAAGCTGTTGAAAAGTGACCCGAAAAAATATTGTGATCACCAAGATCTTTTTGGCTCCTTAGGGAAAAAGGGATTTTTTATTGATTATTATTATTATTGCAATGCTTATCCAGTCACTTGCTACAGTGTGCAATATCTATCTAAGAACTATTGTTTACTCTGAACTTCATATAAAAGCATAGACTGGTTTACCCAAACCTTCTTATGTTACAGCTCATTTAAACTTTATCCTGCCTTTATGTTACTTTGTTGACTGATTTTCTACAGTAATAAGCAACAGTATCACATAAAGTCAAGTCCAGGATCCTAATTCTGGGGTCAAAATTCAGTGTCTCTAACTCCCCATCATTACCCCAAGAGTCCAGCTCCTAAATGATTATACAATGAATGATTACACTAATCTCACATAAGTTCAACAAATTTCCAGAATCCCTTTCCCACTGTCCTACCATATATTCTGTGCAGGTTTAGATGTTGTGCCAGATGAACTCTTGAGCATTCTCAGGCTTGTCCCCATCATCTTTATATTAGAGTCAGTAAAACTCAAACTAATTGATCTAGCTGGTGGTGGGTTCTTTAACCCCTTAACGACCGAGGACGTGCAGGGTACGTCCTCAAAAAAAAAGGCAGTTAACGCCTGAGAACGTACCCTGCACGTCCTCGGTGTGGAAAGCAGCTGGAAGCGATCCCGCTCGCTTCCAGCTGCTTTCCGGTTATTGCAGTGATGCCTCGATATGGAGGCATCCTGCAATAACCTTTTTAAGCCATCCGGTGCAGAGAGAGCCACTCTGTGGCCCTCTCTGCACCGGAGATCGGTGGCTCAATGCGTTGGTGGGTGGGAGCCGGACCGGGAGGCGGGTGGCGGCAATCGATGGCCCTGGTGATGTGCAGGGGGGGCGGGATCGTGGGCGCGCGTGCACGGGAGGGTGGGCACGTGCACGGGGAGGGAGCGGGTGGGAACCGCTACGCTACAGAAAAGGCATTAATAAAAAATGTTAATCAAACGTTAAAAAATGGCTAAAAAGTTTAAAAAAAAACCATCAGCAAGGTGGTGGGGGTTTGTCTGTGTGGGGGGAAGCTACACTACAGAAAAAAAACAAACAAACAAAAATAAAGCACTTTTTTTTTGCAAACTGGGTACTGGCAGACAGCTGCCAGTACCCAAGATGGCCCCCAATGAGGCAGAGGGGAGGGTTAGAGAGCGGTTTTGGGGGGGATCAGGGAGGTTGGGGGCTAAGGGGGGATCCTACACAGTAGCATATGTAAATATGCTAAAAAAATTTTTTTTTTTTTTTTTTTTAAAAACCCTTTTATTTTAGTACTGGCAGACTTTCTGCCAGTACTTAAGATGGCGGGGACAATTGTGGGGTGGGGGAGGGAAGGGAGCTGTTTGGGAGGGATCAGGGGGTGGGATGTGTCAGGTGGGAGGCTGATCTCTGCACTAAAGCTAAAATTAACCCTGCAAGCTACCTACAAACTCCCTAATTAACCCCTTCACTGCTAGCCATAATACACGTGTGAGGCGCAGCAGGATTTAGCAGCCTTCTAATTACCAGAAAGCAACGCCAAAGTCATATATGTCTGCTATTTCTGAACAAAGGGGATCCCAGACAAGTATTTACAACCATTTGTGCCATAATTTCACAAGCTGTTTGTAAATTATTTCAGTGAGAAACCGAAAATTTTTTAAAATTTTACATTTTTTTTCAATTTGATCGCATTTGGCGGTGAAATGGTGGCATGAAATATACCAAAATGTGCCTAGATCAATACTTGGGGTTGTCTACTACACTACACTAAAGCTAAAATTAACCCTACAAGCTCCCTAAAAGCTCCCTAATTAACCCCTTAACTGCTGGGCATAATACACTTGTGGTGCGCAGTGGCATTTAGCGGCCTTCTAATTACCAAAAAGCAATGCCAAAGCCATATAAGTCTGCTATTTCAGAACAAAGGGGATCCCAGAGAAGAATTTACAACCATTTATGCCATAATTGCACACGTTGTTTGTAAATAATTTCAGTGAGAAACCGAAAGTTTGTGAAAAAATTTGCGAAAAAGTGAACGATTTTTTGTATTTGATCGCATTTGGCGGTGAAATGGTGGCATGAAATATACCAAAATTGGCCTAGATCAATACTTTGGGATGTCTACTAAAAAAAAATATATACATGTCAAGGGATATTCAGGGATTCCTGAAAGATATTAGTGTTCTAATGTAACTAGTGCTAATTTTGGAAAAAAGTGGTTTGGAAATAGCAAAGTGCTACTTGTATTTATGGCCCTATAACTTGCAAAAAAAGCAAAGAACATGTAAACATTGGGTATTTCTAAACTCAGGACAAAATTTAGAAACTATTTAGCATGGGTGTTTTTTGGTGGTTGTAGATATGTAACAGATTTTGGGGGTCAAAGTTAGAAAAGGTGTGTTTTTTTTTATTTTTCCTCATATTTTATAATTTTTTTTATAGTAAATTATAAGATATGATGAAAATAATGGTATCTTTAGAAAGTCCATTTAGTGGCGAGAAAAACGGTATATAATATGTGTGGGTACAGTAAATGAGTAAGAGGAAAATTACAGCTAAACACAAACACCGCAAAAATGTAAAAATAGCCTTGGTCCCAAACGGACAGAAAATGGAAAAGTGCTGTGGTCATTAAGGGGTTAAACCTTGGTTTGAGCCGCACCAATTGGGACATTACCTATCCACACACAAAGAAAGACCTGGATTTGTTAGGATGCCAACAATCTTTGAGAAAAACCAAATACACTAACAAGTTTGATCTCTATCCTACTCTATTCTATAAAAACCCCAGCCCACCAGCACTCCTTTCAAACATTGACTGTTGGCATAGGGTCATGGAAACCCAGTTGCCATGCTACCAATGGCTCAAAATATCAAATCTATTTAAGAATGTACGAGCGGACATGATTCGATATTGCGGATCATGTCTGCTGCACATCGATAAATGCCGACAGCAATGCATACGCTCTCAGCATTTATCATTGCACCACCAGTTGAACTGCTGGTGCAATAACGCCCCCTACAGATTCACGGCCGCTAGCAGGGAGTGTCAATCAACCCGATCGTATTGGATCGGATTGATTTCCGGCAATGTCTGTCCGCAGCCTCAGAGCAGGTGGACAGGTTATGGAGCAGCAGTCTTTAGACAACTGCTTCATAACTTGTGTTTCTGGGGAGCCAGATTTATCCACTATCATTGACTGTCAATTTCAGGTGAACAATATTATAGCCCTTGAGCATTATTATTTAATAGTGAATCAAAAGGATGTTTATCATGCTCTACTTCTAGTTCGGGAGTCACAACAAAAGGAGGTCTACTGAATTGCCAATGGGGATGCTATCAAAAAGGATCGTGAAGAGTCACACACAAAACTACAGACAACTAGATTACAAGTGGAGTTATATTTAACGCTCCCACTTGAGCATAAAAAAACACTAGAAGTAAGCTTTTTGCACATCTCGGGTTAGCGTGCGTATTGCAATTTGAAAGTAAAATGCTAACTTAAGGACTTTGGATATTAACTTCTTCCCCCAAAGACAACAATGGACAGCGCAGAAGAAAAAAACACTTATAGCTTGCATACTATCTTAACAGGCATTATTAATATTTGACATTCCAATGTTCTTAACATACAGAAAATTTTTATTTTTATTTTAAATATATATATATACATATATATATATACACACCCACACACACTCATACACCTGTATAAATATTCATATAGGTATAGATATATATTTTACGCTAACATTATCAGATGTATGGAAATTGTTAAAAAATAAAAAGAACACATAAGCCTGACAGGAGTACACTAATTCTTCATGTGCGCTAACCTGATATGAGTTATATTAAGGGACATTATGGGGCCTATCTATCAAGCTCCGAAAGGAGCTTGACGGCCCGTGTTTCTGGTGAGTCTTCAGACACACCAGAAACAGCAGTTATGCAGCAGCGGTCACAAAGACAGGGGCGGCGTTGCATCAGCAGCTCTTGTGAGCTGCTGGTGCAATGCTGAATACGGAGAGTGTATTGCTCTCTGCATTCAGCGAGGTCTGGCGGACCTGATCCGCACTGTCCGATCAGGTCCGCCAGACTTTGTTAAATAGAGGCCTATGTATCTATTAAATATAAAATATTTAAAAATATTAATAATTAATGAAAATAATTATTATAGATGCACTAAAATATTCTAAAAAAAAATAAATAGATTATATATGTATATTTTAAAGTAGCTATAATAATTAAAATGATTATTAATTTAAATTTTTATATTAATTATTTACATAACTCCACACAGTGTTAGCCCTACAGCTTGAAACCCGAAACACAAAATGTTTATTTTTATCTTTAAACATAGTTAGATAGAGAGATATCTAATAATGTAAATGTAAAATATGTATCTCTACCTAAATATCTATATATATTTGATTTTGAAGATCCAAATCAGCAAATAGGAATGCAAGTGATGCCATTTTTAAATGCATACCTTGCATTCAATCCTCAGTGTGCGGCTGTGATCATATGAAGAGGATCCTCCACGCCCCATGGCTCCGTGGTCCAAGGTGTTCTGTTCCACGGTCATCTCTACTGCGCCGGCTTGGATAATTTGTTTTTTTTTTTTTTTTGTAATTTTAGCCTTTTTTATTTTTTGTAATTTTAGATTTAATTATTGTAATTTAATCTTAGGTTTATTTTTTAAATCAATGTTATGATTTTTATTTTAATTGTAATTAATGTAATGGGGGTTAATTTAGGGGATGTTAGGTTAGGGGGCTTAGTGATTAGTTATTTGCATTGTGGGGCATGGCAGATTAGGGGCTAATAGTTTAATAGCTTGTTTACATTGTGGGGCATAGTGGATAAGAGGTTTATTAGTTTTAATAGCTAGTTTGTGTTGTGGGGCATGGTGGATTAGGGGTTAATAGTTTTAATAGCTAGTTTGCGTTGTGGGGCATGGCGAATTAGGGGTTATTAGTTTTAATAGCTAGTTTGAGTTGTGAGGCATGGCAGATTAGGGGTTAATAGTTTTAATAGCTAGTTTGTGTTGTGGGGCATAGCGTTTTTAGTGGTTAATACATTTATTATAAGTTGCGATGTGGGGGGATGGCCGATAGGGGGGTTTTGACATGTTGGTTAGATTTCAATGGGAAAAAGGTCTCAAAGAGCACCTTTTTTCCTGTTTTACACCTAGTTGAGCTGGGTGTAATTTTTGTTACTGTATCGGTAGCCTCCAACAGTGTATTAACGGTTTGTGCAGGCATTGGAAACCGGGTATAATTTAAAGATTAGCAGGTTCTGATACTTTGCATGGGACATGATAATAATTTCGGCAGCCGGAGTCCGGTTGCCGAAATTGAGTTATAACGGGCCGTTGGAAGTAGTCGGTGAACGATATTGCTTCCGACATCTTATTTAACAGTTTGCTAGCGCACGCAAACCGAATTACGGCTCAATGGAAATGAGCTCAGAAAGTTTCCCATGTTATCCTACTGAAACTTGAAACACCACAATAGTACTTTTGGTAATTATGATTTATAATGAGTACATAATTGTTATGGAAGAGGCGTTTTCTGCTTGACTTATAAAATAATTCTAAATCTCCTATTACATGCTGATTGTGTTGTGTTTTGTGTAGTCTTGCAGAGTTTAGAATATGCAATAATCTTTATGATTATACATGCTTGTAAATGTTTGCCAACTTCTAGAATAAATAAAATAAAAAAAAAATATGAATCTATAACTAATTAATAATTATACATAAATAAGTAAATAACAGAAATATCAACATTTTTGTCATCTAGTAAGGGCATCAAACAAAACCTGTCAGTTTAAGAATTTCCAACAAAGAACTCTAAAAATAGTACCAAATACAGTAAATGTAATTCAGCAATTCAACAAACCAAGAGTATTTTCTGTGCCATAAAAATATTTGAATAATCTATATCTAAAATATATATATATGAATACACACACAAACATATTTTCCCCCAAAAAAATAAATACATAAAATCTCTCCATATATGATTTTTAAAGTTTGATATGTCAGGAATTACTAATAGGTTTCCTTTTTCAACAAGATACAATAAACCAATAAGCTTTATTTACCATTCACCATGCCACATTAAATAAAAATGTATCTGGTAATTACTTATCAATCTGACTCCCCTATATTGATAGTTCCACGTGCCAAAACACAAGAAAATAAGACCACAAAGTAACAAAAATATTAAAGCGATTTAGAGGTACATTACACATTTTAGACAATGTCTTTGATATAATTAAAAGATTTATGCAGTCTGCAATGGGAGATCCAGTCATAATTCAGTTGTGACTGTAATCCAAGGCAGCTACAGTATGATTAAAGGGCAAAAACACCACGCAGCTGCTGAATTAGGTGCTTTCTCCCATTACCAGTCTTGGGGGGTCCATGACCATTAAGAAATATTTGGCATATGAGTAAAGAAAAAAAAGGGGGGATTCCCTGCATTTTTACTTTGAGTGGACTAGTAACTTTTATATACTGAATAGGTTTTGTCCCTGACTAGTTAACTATATTGATATTTTTTTGCACACATTGCATTAAACTAATGTTAATGAGATGTTGAAGTCTGGTAAGTCATTGACTTTTAGGAACTTTTGATGCCCAAAAAATATTTTCTCACTGAAACAGAAAATCAAAATTTAAACTTTTTGCTCTCCCTCATGGGGGGAGATTACATAGGCAGAGTCGGCAATTTTTTGCCGAATCTAGCGATCACATATACAAGTTACGCACGTATATTTTACACATAGGCCACAGTTTATGCTCCCATAAACTAACATAGAACCAGCGTCGCAAGTTGGTATCATATATTCAGCGCAAGGACTTATGCGCGCAAAATGGAGAAATTTTACTACAATTCCACCTTGCCACACATAGGCAGGCACAGCAAGCCTTGCGCTGAGAGTGAAAGTACTATAACTTCCTAGAAGTCTTAACAAACACCTAACTCATGCACAATATCTACCTCTAAACCGCCATGGATGTCCTCACTTCATCAATGGTGAGTACCAATTTCGGGGTTAGTGTTAGCTTTTATTTTTTTTTAATTTTAAGGTGTTTTTTTATTTTTTTAGATTAGAGTTTTTATTTATTTTCATAGGCAGTAAAAGAGCAGATTGCCCTTTTAAGGGCAATCCTCATACAAATGCCCCATTAGGGGAAATGGGTAGATTAGGGTTTTTTAAGTATTTTTTTTATTTTGGGGCGTTGGGTGGGTGGGGGGCTGTACTGTTAGGGGATACTTTGTATTTTTTTTTCTAAAAGAGCTGATATCTTTAGGGCAATGCCCTACAAAAGGCCCTTTTAAGGGCTATTGGTAGATTAATGTTAGATTAGAGTTTTTGTTTTTTTTGGGTGCCTTTTTTGTTTTTAAGGGGGTATTAGATTACAATACCTTTCTTTATTGTGGATGTTTGTTATTTTTTGTAATCTATTTTTCTGTAATGTTAGGATTTTTTATTTTTCTATAATATTAGGATTTTTTATTTTGTGTAATGCTAGGATTTTGTTCAAATAATTTAGGTTTTTTATTTTTTTGTAATTGTAATTTAATTGGGGTTAATTTAGGGGGTGCTAGGTTAGGGGACTTAGTTATTAGATTAATATTTTGCGTTTAGTTTAGGGGGTTAATAGGTTAATTAGGTACTTTGTGTTGTGGGGGTTGACAGTTTAGGGGTTAATAGGTTAATTAGGTGCTTTGCATTGTGGGGGATTGGCAGTTTAGAGGTTAATAGGTTAATTGTAATGTGGGGGTTAGCGGATTAGAGGTTAATAGTATAATTAGGTATTTAGCAATGTGGGGGTTTGCGGATTAGGGGTTAATAGTGTAATTAGTTATTTTGCAATGTGGGGGGGTTTGGGGGATTAGGGGTTAATACTTTTATTAATTAGTTTGTGATGTGGGGGCATGGTGGATATAGGGTTTTGACATGTCAGTTTTTTTTTAGACGGGTTAAATATTTACAGGTATTTTCAACTTAATTTTTTTTGTAACTTATGGGTCACAAGATGCTATACTGGCGTAAGTCACTTGCGACGCCAGAAATATTTAACTGTGCACATTTCTAAACCTCGCCAGTTTATCCAACTTACCGCAGTATAGCATCTGCCGGTGCAGTTTACGTGATTCACCCGATGTACGACAAGAACTTACGGGGACAACGTGGGTTTCAGCAGTTACACTGAAACTTTTCTCCACATATGTAATCTCGCCCATGGTGTCTGCAAGTACAACTGGGAAAAAGGACTGCAGTTCCATACCAATACATTTTCTTTGCAACAAAAGCAGCAACATTTTTTTTCTATGGAATGAGCACAAAGTGTCTTGGATTTCTATGAAGGGAATAATGAAACCAGCAATTTCTCATCTTTTTATATTTTGTTTTCCAATTTATATCGACATTTTTAAAAGATATATAATAAGTAAAATATGTAAAAATAAAACATGCCTAATCTATTGGTTTAAGGGCTCTGAAACCAAGAATATTTCTTGCATAATTCATGCACAAAAACACAAAGCATGATAACTGTGTATCTTTTTGTAAGTTTACTGCTCTTAAGTATATGAGACCTCATACAAGACTTATTTTATCGCTGTAACATCCACAACAATCATAAAAGTAAAATCAAATTTGATAGCTTAGATTACACTAACTTCTAAATCACCATATGTAACAGAATTTTGTATCTTAGATCAGTAATTATTTTATGAAACAAAATAGACGCTATTAGATCACTTAATCTTTCAAAATTATGATAGAACACTGGATTTGGAATCTAACGGCTAGATCAGTGTTTTTCAACCAGTGTGCCGTGAGAGATCCTCAGGTGTGCCACGGCAGACTGACAACAGTGTGACATATTTTTTAAACTTTGCTTGTTTTTTACTCCCAGTGCAGGGGTAGTTTGTAGGAGGCATGGCATAGCAGCACAATACATACAGTATGTGTGTGTTTGTGTGTATGTGTATATATATATATGCTGTATTAGGCTACAATGTGTGATTTTTGAAAAAATTTTGGGATGGTGGTGTGCCACAGGATTTTTAATGTAAAAAAGTGTGCCACGGCAAAAAAAAGGTTAAAAATCACTGGGCTAGATTATGAGTTTTACGTTATGAGTAAAAAAGCAGCGTTAAGCCTCATAACGTTGCTTTTTTACTATCGCTGCTATTAGTCTTGTAGGTACAGCTGTCCCGCACACTTTTTTGGCCTTACCGCAAATCAACTTACGCAATTTGCGTATGATCTTTTTTCAATGGGACTTCCATTGCGCCGGTATTACAAGCTTTTTTTTTGGGCCAAAAAGTACAGCATATCCAGCAAGATTCGTAACGCATTCTAAAGTCAGTAGTTATGAGTTTTACACTACAGAGCTGTAGCATAAAACTCATAACTAAAGTGTTAAAGAGTACACTAACACCCATAAACTACCTATTAACCCCTAAACCGAGGCCCTCCCGCATTGCAAACACTAAAATAAAATTATTAACCCCTAAACCGCCGCACTCCCGCATCGTAAACACTAGTTAAATATTTTTAACCCCTAATCTGCTGTCCCAAACATCGCCGCCACCTACCTACATTTAGTAACCCCTAACCTGCCGCCCCAACGTCGCCGCCACTATACTATATTTATTAACCCCTAAACCTAAGTCTAACCCTAACCCTAACACCCCCTAACTTAAATATAATTAAAAGAAATCTAATTAAAACCTACAATTAATAACTAAATAATTCCTATTTAAAACTAAATACTTACCTATAAAATAAACCCTAAGCTAGCTACAATATAGCTAATAGTTACATTGTATCTAGCTTAGGGTTTATTTTTATTTTACAGGCAAGTTTGTATTTATTTTAACTAGGTAGAATAGTTACTAAATAGTTATTAACTATTTAATAACTACCTAGCTAAAATAAATACAAATTTACCTGTAAAATAAAACCTAACCAAAGTTACACTGACACCTATCACTACACTACAATTAAATAAATTACCTAAATTAAATACAATTAACTAAATTAAATACAAATACCTAAATTACCAACACAAAAACCACTAAATTACATAAAATAAAAAACAAATTAGAAGATATGTAAACTAATTACACCTAATCTAATAGCCCTATCAAAATAAAAAAGCCCCCCCCCAAATAAAAAACCCCTAGCCTAAACTAAACTACCAATAGCCCTTAAAAGGGCCTTTTGCGGCACATTGCCCCAAAGAAATCAGCTCTTTTACCTGTAAAAAAAAAAAAAAAAAACAACCCCCCCAACAGTAAAACCCATCACCCACACAACCAACCCCCCAAATAAAACCCTAACTAATGATGCGGGAGTGCGGCGGTTTAGGGGTCAATATGTTTTTTTTTTTAATTCTTTTCATTGTTCGGTAATACATGGTACAACAGTATAGATATAACATTATTCTCAGCATTAAGTTACTTATTAAGTTTCCATAAGTATACATACAGCGCCAAGTGTCTAGGATAATTTGTTGAAAAGGAATGTCCAGATGTTGGAAATTAGCAACTGGTATATTATGTAGCTCAGTATGCAAGTCCACGCAATTACCTAGTGTATTCCAAACTTTTCCACATTTTCTGTTTGTTGGACCTGTTAAACCTAAAACAAAATAAAATCTAACACTAACTATTAACAATAACAACTCATAATAACCACATACAAGAGTGCGTCACATCTTATCTCTATATGTTAGGCTATAATAACCTATGGTCAAATGTCGGGGAATGCCTTCCCGACCACTTAAACCCTCTCTCTCTCCCCACCCACTCAACAGTCAAGGCATGGGAGAGTGCCAGCCGCACCCCTCCGGTGGTTATAAACTCACTTCTCTATTAATATCTCCTCCAAATCAATACTTTGAGATGTGTTACGAGGCTCAATACTCAGAATGGCCCAATCACCTCTAAGAGTGGCTTCTTGCATTATCTCATGTTGTAAGAAGGGGCCCAATACCTGTCGCTGTACTGCCTGTGGAAGCACATGTATGTAAATTTGCCACTTATTTAGGAATGATTTGAGTCTCTTGTTGGCGTCTAACTTAGTGTCTAATTGTTCAATAAATAGCTGTTTAAGCAACCTATGTTTGAATTGCGTTAATGTTGGTGTTTTGGTAGAGATCCAGAGGGCAAGGATACACTGACGAGCTAGTAGTGTGCAAAGGGTCAATAGGGGGTGTAAGGTGCCTCCTTGCCCCTCCCATTTAAAAGAAAGATGTTATTAGGTTCAAAGACTACATCTAATTTGAGCGTGACCTTTACCCAATACCCCAGCTGACACCAGAATCTCTTAATATAAGGGCCATCATTATTTGGGTATGAGGGGAGCCAGTGTGAGAGACGAGCCAGTGTGACATAGTCGCCATGAAGCAATCTAATCTGCATCTACCTGTGAGGCACGGCCAAGCTGGCCCTTTTGGCTTTAATTAGGATATCCGTATTATCTTCCAGGGTAATTCCCATCAGGTCATCACCCTGGAACCTAACTAGTATATTGGCCATAACCTGTTCAGAAGCCTGGCTGACCAGTTTTTGATAAATTGGGGATAGGGAGAAGCATCCCAAATTAAAGGCAGTTTGGGCAATTGCCCATGGAGAGAGTTCTAAGAAACTTGCGTCTCTGGCGATAAGTGTGCCTAACTTGTAGATAGGCATAGAAGTGGGAATTAGGAAGCTCAAATTTATTTTTTAGGTCCTGAAATGTCTTGACCGTGTGTAACAATGGGTCGATAAGTACCCCCACCGAATCCGCACCAGCCATCTTCCAGGCATGAAATGGGGCTGTATCACTAAGAGCCGGAAAGTCGCTATTACCAACCAGGGGAATAAACTTAGGAGACGGACTGTTTCTGCCCAGATATCGAAGAAACAGCCTCCTCCAGAGGCAGGGCCGTGAAATGTGACGTAGCCAATTGCCAGTCCAGGGCAAATCTTATCAAGGCTGCCCAGTTATAAAATCGTAGATTCGGTAGAGCAAGACCTCCCCTTAAATATGGCTGCTGTAGTTTGTTGGTAGCAATGCGTGTCTTTTTACCCTTCCAGTTAAACTTCTGTATTGCTTTATTAGTGAGAGAGAGATCTGATTTGGTAAGGAGAAAGGGTAACATCAGTAATGGGTATAGCAACCTAGGTAAGATAGCCATCTTCACCAAGTTAATCCGGCCCGATAAGCCCAGAGGGAGATTTGCCCATGTCTTCAACTGGGATCGCAGCTGACCACACCTTTTCATGATGTTAAGCTCATTGATCTTGTGTTGGTTTTGATGAATCTCTATTCCCAGATAAGTTATAGTATGAGGTTGTACAGCGAAAGGAAAGTGGGAATCACTATGCCCTATGTTCCGTGAGCCATAATATTTCGGATTTGCGCATATTGATCCGATAACCCGAGAAGTCTCCAAAGTTTGTCAATGTTTCTATAATTTTAGGAATGTGCAGTGTGGGGTTAACGACAAACAACATCATGTCATTCGCGTACAGTGCCATATGGACTGTCCGACTGTTAAATGACATTCCTGGGAAAATTTGTTTTAGCCGGAGGGCCAGGGGTTCTAGTATCAAATCAAACAATAAGGGGGATAGAGGACATCCCTGACGGGTGCCTCTTTGGAGTGCGAAAGATGGGGACAAGAGACCATTGACCAGGATGCTGGCAGAAGGCGAAGAGTAAAGTTTACCCAAAAGATCCACAAACGGCCCCTCAAACCGGAATTGCTCGAGGGTATGGAAAAGATGAGGCCATTCCACTCTATCAAAGGCCTTCTCTGCATCTAGGGATAGCAGGAAGGCCTCTTGCTCTGGCTTGAGCTGCATCTCCCTCGGCCGTGACCAATAGTGTGTGACAGCATGCAGGATTTTCCTTATATTAACCACCGAAGATCTTCCAAACACAAATCCGGTCTTATCCGGGTGTACCAAAAAGGGGAGTATTTTTTTTAGCCTATTAGCAACAATTTTCATAATAATTTTGTAGTCGATATTTAGGAGGGATATAGGGCGATATGATTCGGGCAAGGTGTGATCTTTCCCAGGGAATCAGGGTGACATGGGCCAAGACAAACGATCTGGAAGGCATTGCGTCTCCAAGGAATAAGGCATTGTAAACTCTGCAGAGAGTGGGGGCTATCTGCGGCGACAGGAGTCTATAAAACTCTGCAGGGAGGCAGTCTGGACCCGGTGCTTTCCCCAATGACATGGATTCAATAGTAAACCGAATCTCCTCGGTGGTCATGGGAGCATTTAGGGTGTCTCTTTGGTCGTTTGTGAGCTGCGGCAGTTCGATAGAGTCCCAAAACCTTATATGGGCGTCCGGATCAGTTGGCTGCTGCCGTGAGTATAAATGAGAAAAATACTGCGTCAGGCATCCAGCTATTTCCGCAGATGTTTTATATGTACGTCCTCCGCACTTAAGTGCTGCAATATGTTTTTTGGTGGATTGAGCCCTCACCAGAGTTACTACCAAAACGTTAGAATTTACTTGCAGATTTGAGTAGGCCAGCAGCAGCCTTCTGCCTCACAAACGACTCTAACTCGGCCTTTGCCAGGACATATACATCATATAAAGCACGTGTCTTGTGAGTACAATAGGCCAAGTAGGCTTGGCCCAGGGTGTGCTGTAAAGAATTATGCTTGCAAAGGGTCTTCCTTTTAAGATTGGCCACATACGATATTACTTGCCCCGTGAGGACCGCCTTGGCTGCCTCCCAGAACAGTAGTGGGTCGTCCATATGCTCAGCATTATCTGTGCAATAATCATTCCAGGAATGTGTGAGGTATTTACGGAATGGGTCAGACGTAAGTAGATAGGATGGGAAGCGCAAAGAGTTTCTAGTTGGACGCAAGTGGTCACTGCCTAAGGTTATTTCAACCGGGGCATGATCAGATATCACAATATCATGAATGGTCTCAGAAGTGACATGAGGTATTAGAGTCAGCTACCATGAAAAGGTTGATGCCTGAAAGCGCGAAATTAGGTTTTGACAAGCAGGTATAATCCCTGTCCTCTGGGTGTCTTCTACGCCATATATCACACACAGCTAAAGTCTCAGATAACAAGCCAAACACCTTCCCCTCAAACCTCCCCTTATAGTTGCGTAATCTTTTCTCTTTTGAAACGTCCTGCACCCATATTCTATCCAAAAGAGGCTGTGGGGCTAGGTTAAAGTCTCCCCCTAGTATTAGTTTACAACCTATAAAGGGGGTTAGATTTTGTGCTAGGGTTTCCCAATAGGAAAGGTCTTTGGTATTTGGTGCATAAATGTTGCATAATGTGTACCTGACCGTATCTATGGAGACTTGTAGTATCAAAAACATACCTTCTGGATCTGCCACCGTGTTGTGTATCTCTACCTGTATGCGCTTACCAAATAGTATTGACAGGCCTCTACTGGAGGAGGTGTATGAAAGGTAGGCCATCTCCCCCACCCAGTCACTCTTCAGCTTTCTATGTTCCTCATCTCCCAAGTGCGTCTCCTGTAAGAACGCCACGTCTGAATTCAATCTATGTAAGTGTGTCAGAATTGACTTACGCTTTATGGGAGAGTTTATATCCCCCACATTCCATGTATGTATTTTAAGTGCCATTATCCCATAACATTATAAGGCAAAACAAAAACAAGGATCCTCTAAAGGGAGAGGCAGAGAGAGAGAGGAGGACCACCAACATAATACCTCCATAAACCAAATAAATCAGATCTGCGTAGTTCTTCTGCATGAGGTTCTCAGCACATAGGCGATTGGCATTATTTTCCCTAAGCAATACATAAACAGCAGTAGACCTATGTAACAGCAATCTCAATTAAACTACCCCCCCCATTAGTATGCTCTCAGTCCCAGGGCATGGGTCTTGGTTCCAGCCAGTTCTTGGGTCCCGTGAGCAACCCTGAGAAATGTGAGCACACCTATACACATGAACAACAGAACATACGCATAAAACAAATAATTGCCAGCAATAAAACCTTTATAGAAAACAGTTTGAATGATCTTACACATTGTACACCTTTTAAGGTCACTGGGCTTCCACATAGAATTCTCAAAGTGTGGGCAGTTAATTTTACATTTCCAGAATGATATATAAACAGTGACCCATCTACTAAACACAGTATAAGATTGAAATACAACATTCCCCTTTAAAACAGTACCCCCCCCCATTAGTTTGCTCTCGGTCCCTGTGAACGGATCGCTAACTGTACAATAGTGTGACGGGAACCTGTAGGAAAAAAGGGCTCCAGCCGCTTCTCTGGTCCCGAGAGCAACCCCAAGAAATGTTAGCACCATTAGCCACATAAACAGCAAGATATACATATAAAACAACAAATAACTAGCAGTATAACATTTATAATAAACAATTTGAGTAGTCTCACATGCGGATAGGATACTTTCTGCAAAGTCATTGAGTCCACCATTTCCGTCTGGAGGGAGCAGACATCTCCCATCTATCTCCGGCGTAGGCCCCCACCAAAAAGTTGTGGGGGAGAGAGGAAAAAGGAAAAAGAACAACAAGGCTCATTTTGCAAAAAATTCCTAGCCATTTAAAGGCTATATTATAAGATAATTATTCCCTGAGTGGTGGCAACAGGATCTCAGGTATCAGCCACTCTCTCCTCCGTGGCCAGGTAAAGTTGCAAAGCCTTGGGGGAGTGGAAGATCTTTACTCCAGATGTGGTTTGAAGTTGAAGCTTGGCAGGAAACAAAAGTGCTACCTGACGACCCTGCTCATGAAGGCGGGAACAAAAAGGTGCAAATTCTTTTCTTTGCTTGGAAACTTCAGCCGAATAATCCTGAAAGAGGAGCAGCCTAAAACCCTCATACATCACCTCTTTATGTGCTCTATAAGCTCTGAGAATTTTGAGTTTTTCTTGAAAATTTAAACATTTGAGGATTACTTGTCGTGGTTTCATTTTAGCATGCTCCAGGGTGCGTTCTGGGCCCACACGGTGGGCTCTCTGTACATCAATAGGCAATATGTCTGGAGAAAGGCCCAGCAGTCTAGGGAAGGTCAGGGCAGTAAATTCCAACAAGTCTTTCCCTTTCACTGACTCCGGTACTCCTACTATACGCAGGTTGTTGTGTCTGCTTCTGTTCTCTAGATCGTCAATACGATCTTGTAGGTGTTGGTTCTCTTTGCGGAGTTGTCTCAATAAGGAGTCAGCGGATGTCTGTCTATCCTCCACTTCTGATAAGACAAGTGGAGAACTGCCGGACCTCACTGGTCAAAGTGTCAACTCCAGTCTGCAGTGAGTCGATTTTGGGTAAAAAAAAAGATTTCAACTCTTGCAGTAAAAATAAATGGTCTACTGACTGAGTACTAGGAGGTTCTGTTGTCTGGCTTGACTCAGCAGTGTGTTTGTGCCGCCTTTCCGCAGTTTTTGCTTTTTGGCTCATTTTGGTTGTAACTGTAGGAGAGAGTCTCTGAAAATATTTATCCACTCTCATAGGTAGATATACAAGTGGAGGGCATACAGTAGGTTTTATTTGTTATTTCTCTTATTTCTTCCTCCCTTTTTCGCTAGCACTTGAGTGGCCGCAGTGGGTTAAGCCACGTGGTGGTGTGCGTATCTAGGCCGCTATTAAAACTCACTCCATAGGTGCACGCTTGTCACAAATATTGGTATGTTAATACCTTGATCCCCTGTTTTAAATTCTTCCCAGCGTGCAAACACTTGGGGCTTGGCAGTTAGATGGCAGTCTTTAAGGGCTTTTCTACTTCATACCCCAATAGGTTCCTGAATCCTCAGCCAGGGTCCACCACTGCACTCAGTATGGCGTCAGTCCCTAACACACAGTTCTCTTTGGGGTGCAGGCAAGTGATGCCTATGTGGAGAAAACCCTGTGCACCGGCAGGCCCCTATGTATATGGGGTATATTTTGTGCAGCCATGGGTTAATTTCTGATACACCCTCTGCACCAAGCTCCCCACAACTCACCCCCGCCAGGCTCAGCTGCTTCCAGATTCCACAGCTCCAACCAGGGCATGCTGCAGAGACGACACTTCAGCTGTATGCTGTGCCCCTTCTCCTCTCCTGATGCACAGGGATTTAGAGGCTCGGGTTGTAGTCTAACTTATGCAGGCAAATGTCCGCTCAAGATGGCATCTCTAGGCCCATTGCGCTATACGCTCTGTACTTTCCGGCGGCCAGGACAGAGGTTGGAGGTCCTGCACACTTTAAAGGAAAGCCGGCGAGAGTTGCGGTAACCCGGCAAGTCGGTCGTTTGGGGTTGAGCAGGGATTTTATAACTTTTTACTCCTGGTTTTTGCTCCGAGGTACGGAGCTCCTGTGAGATGCGTCTGCTCACTTCCTGCGCCTCCTGGAAGTCAGGGGTTAATATGTTTATTATAGTGGCTGCAATGTCCGGAGTGGAAGATTAGGGGTTAATAAGTATAATGTAGGTGTCGGCGATGTTGGGGGCGGCAGATTATGGGTTAATAAGTGTAAGATTTGGGGTGTTTAGACTCGGGGTTCATGTTAGGGTTTTAGGTGTAAACATAAATTTAGTTTCCCCATAGGAATCAATGGGGCTGCGTTACTGAGCTTTACGCTGCATTTTTGCAGGTGTTAGACTTTTTCTCAGCCGGCTCTCCCCATTGATGTCTATGGGGAAATTGTGCATGAGCACGTACAACAAGCTCACCGCTGACTTAAGCAGCGCTGGTATTGGAGTGCGGTATGGAGCACAATTTTGCTCTACGGTCACTTCTTGTCTTTTAACGCCGGGTTTATAAAAACCTGTAATACCAGCGCTGTAGGTAAGTGAGCGGTGACAATAACGTGCAAGTTAGCACCGCACCCCTCATACCGCAAAACTCGTAATCTAGCCATTAGTTTACTATCATTTACATAATATTCTTATGCATTAGAAATTGATTTTCCATTATAAAATATGTATGCAGGATAATTTTTATAAGGCATATTTACTTGGTACCCTTAGACTACTAAGATAGTTCTATTAAATGGAATTTCTCCAATTTTACTTGTCCCCCCCAGGTTTATACTATATTATGGAAAACCTGTTTGTTCAGGATCTCCATAGAGATTGCTACTGAAATGCTCTGCTTGCTGATTCTGAGAAACTGACAGCTGAACTGCCAGTAGCCCTTGGGGATGCCTCTCTGCTCAGGTACATAGATTGAAAGCTTCCTGAACCAACTACTGAATTATTTTTCTCTTTGCTTCTTGCCATAGGATAGCGCTGATACATTGTCCATCATCATAAGATCTTTTTATAGCAAACCATTTAATTCTAATAGTTTAACAGAATGAAGGATTTGTTTATGTTTCCACTGGCTTTGGATTTAACTGCTCCAGATTGTATGTGTTCATCCATCGATGCAGACGATAATTATGGAATTTGAATATTGATAGACTATCTCTGGTTTTATTTCCATATGCAAATGTGACAACAGTACACATATGGGGGGCTATTTATCAAGCTCCGCAAGGAGCTTGATGCCCCTGTTTCCGCGTGAGCCTCCAGGCTCGCCGGAAACAGCAGTTATGAAGACCACTGCTCCATAACTTGTCCGTCTGCTCTGAGGCCGCAGAAAGAAATCGACCCGATCGAATACGCTAGTAGCTGATTGGCTGTGAATCTGCAGGGGGCGGCATTGCACCAATCGGAATTAAGATGCAATCAGCCAATAGGATTGATCTTGCATTCTATTGGCTGATTGGAACAGCCAATAGAATGCGAGCTCAATCCTATTGGCTGATTGGATCAGCCAATCGGATTGAACTTCAATCCTATTGGCTGATTGCATCAGCCAATAGGATTTTTCCTACCTTAATTGCGATTGGCTGATAGGATTCTATCAGCCAATCGGAATTCAAGGGACGCCATCTTGGATGACGTCACTTAAAGGACCAGTCATTCAGTCGTCGGCCGTCGGATGAAGAGGATGCTCTGCGTCGGATGTCTTGAAGATGGACCCGCTCCGCTCCGGGAGGATGAATATAGAAGATGCCGCCTGGATGAAGCCTGCTGCCGGTCTAGATGTCCTCTTCTGGCCGGATAGGAAGAAGACTTTGGACCACTTGTGCCCGGATGGGTGAAGACGGTTCAAGGTAGGATGATCTTCAAGGGGGATTGGGTGGGTTTTAGAGTAGGGTTGGGTGTGTGGGTGGTGAGTTTTAATGTTGGGGGTATTGTATTTTTTTTTTACAGGTGAAAGAGTTGATTACTTTGGGTCAATGCCCCACAAAAGGCCCTTTTAAGGGCTATTTGTAATTTAGTATAGGGTAGGGAATTTTATTATTTTGGAGGGATTTTTTATTTTATTAGGGGGCTTAGATTAGGTGTAATTAGTTTAAAATTCTTGTAATACTTTTTTTCTCTCTGTAATTTAGTGTTTTTTTTCTCCGTAATTTAGTTTATTTAATTTAACTGTAATTAATTGTAGGTAGTTTAGGTAATTAGTTTAATTATAGTGTAGTGTTAGGTGTAATTGTAACTTAGGTTAGGGTTTATTTTACAGGTACTTTTGTACTTATTTTAACCAGGAAGTTATTAAATAGTTAAAAACTATTTAATAAGTATTGTACCTAGTTAAAATAAATACAAAGTTGCCTGTAAAATAAATATAAATCCTAAGCTAGCTACAATATAACTATTAGTTATATTGTAGCTAGCTTAGGGTTTATTTTATAGGTAAGTTTTTCATTTTAAATAGGAATAATTTATTTAATTGTAGTAAATTTATTTAGATTTATTTAAATTATATTTAAGTTAGGGGGGTGTTAGGGTTAGGGTTAGACTTAGGTTTAGGGTTTAATAAATTTATTATAGTGGCGGCGACATTGGCGGCGGCAGATTAGGGGTTAATAAATTTAATATAGTGGCAGCAACGTTGGGGGGGCAGAATCGGGGATAATAAATATAATGTAGGTGTCAGCGATGTTGGGGGCAGTAGATTAGGGGTTCATAAGTATAATGTAGGTGGCGGCGGTGTCCGGAGTGGCAGATTAGGGGTTCATAATATAATGTAGGTGTCAGTGATAGCGGGGACGGCAGATTAGGGGTTAATAAGTGTAAGAGTATGGGTGTTTAGACTTGGGTTTCATGTTAGGGTGTTAGGTGCAGACATAAAATTAACATCCCCATAGGAAACAATGGGGCTGCGTTAGGAGTTGAACGCTGCTTTTTTGCATGTGTTAGGTTTTTTTTCAGAAAGCTCAGCCCCATTGTTTCCTATGGGGAAATCGTGCACAAGCACGTTTTGCCAGCTTACCGCTACCGTAAGCAACGCTGGTATTGAGGTGAGATGTGGAGCTAAATTTTGCTCAACGCTCACTTTTCTGAGGCTTGCAGAAAACTCATAATACCAGCGTTGGCTTAAGTGAGCGGTAAGAAAAAAAGGCTTGTTAGCCCCGCACAGACTTACCGACAAAAACTCGTAATCTAGGCGTTAATGTTTCCAAATTATTCTCTATGTTATCAAAGCAAATTGCCCCAAAATATTAAACTGATTTATGGTAAAGGCAGGGTAAAAGTGTAGCCTCTGAACAGGCGTTTGGAAGATCTGGATTGATTAGTAGAATAGTAGTTGTAGTTGTAGATTTTAGCTGATTTGCCCAAAAATGTTACATGGAAGAACTGAGAAAAATGTGGAAATTGTTACTTGATTAATAATGATAACTGTACAACATAATTAGCATGTTGTTACACAGCAGCATAATTTTATAATGTTTGACAGGCACACGGGTCAGACTCTTACAGTGCACATCTCTTGCAGAAGTGAATTATCTCTCTGATTGTCAGAATTGATGATGGCAGAGGCAGATGATCTTTAGATCGATGACAGATCTAGTCCGACTCCTTACTCCTAGAAGACCTTGCTTGGTGGCTATCTAGTAGTTCTAACTATCGTCCCTCAAGTGACCTCGTCTCCAAGTCTCTCTCCTCAGCTCAGTCTGATAGCTCTCGACTGACCTGTCACTTTCTATCACGCCCCAAATTTTGAACGCGGGCGCCATAAACGCGGTGTGGATCATGTGGGCACGGCCACCCAACTCCAACCCTGCAGTGAAAAACAAACTGCCCTCCCCGCCGGCGGGGACTTTAACATTTTTTAGTAGTGGTGTGTGAAGTGTGCTAAAAAATTAGGCTGGTGCTAGACGCAATCGGATAAGCTAAAAAAAACCGGTACAAAATGTACATTATTAAAAAAACGACAGGACGGGGGAAGAAACATAAAATAACGGTACTATCCCTTTCAAAAAGGTACTTGTGGTCAGCCTATCTTAAAGGGATACGTTATCCATATGCTGTATCACCTGACAATATTACATGATCATCTCTGTTGTAAAAAGGAAAATATCTGACCTCAAATTGTTCCCAGTGAATACATCCCATTGTAAAGGGACTTTAAGCATTTAATCTGGATACTTGTCCTAGGACTAGTAAGGGAAAAGGCATCAGTTCAAGTATGTTTACTCCAAAATCCCACGAGAATACTCTGAAATGTCAAGAGATCACAAAAAAAAACTGATTAGTGGCTTTTCCTTTTCCCCCCACTCAAATAAAAGTAAGATTAGCAGCTGGATGGTATCTGTTCACAGAGCAGATACTCTGATGAGTTGATATTACTTTCAAATAAATAAAATCCCAGGTATACATCATTAAAGTTTTACATTCTCACAGTTGCATCAGAAATAAAGGAAAAACATTCATTAAATAACATATCCCTTTAAGCATGTCTCACTGTGGCACTAATAAAATGATTTTAAATGCAATAACAAGCTGCAATTCCAAATAATTAAGTCCAAAAAAATTACAATATTAATTACTGAGCTAGCTTTAAAGTTTATATTTGGCCAATTATGTCAAGAAACCTTCTTCTCCTCTTTTCTCAGGTACAGTACTACTTGCTAAACTCTAGGGTACAAATTTTAATTGCTGTTTTAATTTGCATATAAATTAGCAGCACTATGCTAGAGGATATATAAGATTATATGGGATTCTCTCATGCCTTCAATAATCTTCTGACTTCTAAACCTAATATCACTTGACAGTGCAACTATAAAAACAACTGCTATGTGCTATTTTACGAGACACAGGAAGCTTCAGGCAAGCTGTTTAGCTCGGGCACAACAAATTCATGTATGAAGAAACTGTTGTGACATTTTTAAAGTTGCATGTAGTCTATGAATAACTTTAATAAGTTAAAATGCATGGAATAAAAAAAAACATCCATTCAGTTTTGATAGTATAGGATAGTACTGATGTTTTGCGTAAAAAGCACAAATCTAGGGTGGCACCTTAGTAAGTATCACAGTCATTTGTAAAGGACTAGAACCTCTGAATAGTTATGCAAAAAACTAGACAGTAATCAATTTAAAAGAAAATAAAATTAGGTGAGAGGATAAAATATAAAGGGAGTTCATGATGGTATAGGATTGAACTGTGTGTAGGGCAATTAAAAAAAAAGTACTACAGTTCTTTTATAAGTAGAAATGTGTTAAAGAGCATTAATGAAGGGACATAAATGTTCAGAAGGAAAAATGCTTCAATATATTAGGGTTTTCAACAAAGGGTACCAAGAAAAAAAGTTAATTTGATAATAGAAAAGAATATAATGGCCTCTAGTTAGTTATCAAGCTTCATACGTACCTGCCTTCGCCGACCCCAATACGCTCGCCTAAGCTCGCCTCACATCATCGCCGCGGACCTGAATACGTTAGCCAAAGTTATCAAAAAAGCTGTCAAAAAAACGCGCACCAAGTACAGGGCGATGAGAAGCGGACTGTGATAGTTATCACTCATCCGATCTCGCTGCTCTTCGGCTTTTCTACAGCTTTATTGATAAGCTGTCACTAAGTACCCACACTATACTATACTGTTCTACCCTCTATACCGCTGCCCCCGGAGCCCCCCCGCAACTAAATAAAGTTATTAACCCCTAAATCGCCGCTCCTAGACCCCGCCGCAACTAAAATAAATATATTAACCCCTAAACCACCGCTCCCGGACCCCGCCGCAACTATAATAAATGTATTAACCCCTAAACCGCCGCTCCCAGACCCCTCCGCCACCTACTTAATACCTATTAACCCCTATCCTGCCCCCCTATACCGCTGCCACCTATAATAAATTTATTAACCCCTATCCTGCCGATCCCGTACCCCGCCGCAACTAAATAAATTATTTAACCCCTAAACCACCGCTCCCAGACCCGACGCCACCTATATTAAACTTATTAACCCCTAATCTCCCCCTACACCGTCGCCACCTATAATAAATTTATTAACCCCTATCCTGCCCCCCCTATACCGCCGCTATCTATATTAAACTAATTAACCCCTAAACCTAAGTCTAACACTAACCCTAACACCCCCCTAACTTAAATATTATTTTAATAAATCTAAATAAAAATTACTCGTATTAACTAAATTAATCCTATTTAAAACTAAATACTTAACTATAAAATAAACCCTAATATAGCTACAATATAACTAATAATTATATTGTAGCTATTTTAGGATTTATTTTTATTTTACAGGCAAATTTAAATTTATTTTAACTAGGTACAATAGCTATTAAATAGTTATTAACTATTTAATAGCTACCTAGATAAAATAAAAACAAATTTACCTGTAAAATAAAAACTAACCTAAGTTACAATTACACCTAACACTACACTATCAATAAATAAATTATTCCTATTTAAAACTAAATACTTACCTGTAAAATAAACCCTAAGGCCTAGATTTGGAGTTTGGCGGTAGCCGTGAAAACCAGCGTTAGAGGCTCCTAACGCTGGTTTTAGGCTGCCGCCGGTATTTGGAGTCATTCAAAAAAGGGTCTAACGCTCACTTTTCAGACGCGACTTTTCCATACCGCAGATCCCCTTACGTCAATTGCGTATCCTATCTTTTCAATGGGATCTTTCTAACTCCGGTATTTAGAGTCGTGTCTGAAGTGAGCATTAGAAATCTAACGACAAAACTCCAGCCGCAGAAAAAAGTCAGTAGTTAAGAGCTTTCTGGGCTAACGCCGGTTCATAAAGCTCTTAACTACTGTGCTCTAAAGTACACTAACACCCATAAACTACCTATGTACCCCTAAACCGAGGCCCCCCCCACATCGCCGACACTCGATTACATTTTTTTAACCCCTAATCTGCCGACCGCCACCTACGTTATACTTATGTACCCCAAATCTGCTGCCCCTAACACCGCCGACCCCTATATTATATTTATTAACCCCTAACCTGCCCCCCACAACGTCGCAGCCAGCTACCTACAATAATTACCCCTAATCTGCCGACCGCAAAGAACCGCCACCTACATTATAGCTATGTACCCCTAATCTGCTGCCTCTAACACCGCCGACCCCTATATTATATTTATTAACCCCTAATCTGCCCCCCTCAACATCGCCTACACCTGCCTACACTTATTAACCCCTAATCTGCCGAGCGGACCGCACCGCTACTATAATAAAGTTATTCTCTAATCCGCCTCACTAACCCTATAATAAATAGTATTACCCCCTAATCTGCCCTCTAACATCGCCGACACCTAACTTCAATTATTAACCCCTAATCTGCCGACTGGAGCTCACCGCTATTTTAATAAATGTATTAACCCCTAAAGCTAAGTCTAACCATAACACTAACACCCCCCTAAATTAAATATAATTTTAATCTAACGAAATTAATTAACTCTTCTTAAAAAAATTATTCCTATTTAAAGCTAAATACTTACCTGTAAAATAAATCCTAATATAGCTACAATATAAATTATATTTATATTATAGCTATTTTAGGATTAATATTTATTTTACAGGTAACTTTGTATTTATTTTAACCAGGTACAATAGCTATTAAATAGTTAAGAACTATTTAATAGCTAAAATAGTTAAAATAATTACAAATTTACCTGTAAAATAAATCCTAACCTAAGTTACAATTAAACCTAACACTACACTATCAATAAATTAATTAAATAAAATACCTATAATTATCTACAATTAAACCTAACACTACACTATTAATAAATAAATTAAATACAATTCCTACAAATAAATACAATGAAATAAAATAACTAAAGTACAAAAAATAAAAAAGAACTAAGTTACAAAAAATAATTTTTTTTTACAAACATTAGAAAAATATTACAACAATTTTAAACTAATTACACCTACTCTAAGCCCCCTAATAAAATAACAAAGCCCCCCAAAATAAAAAAATACCCTACCCTATTCTAAATTACTAAAGTTCAAAGCTCTTTTACCTTACCAGCCCTGAACAGGGCCCTTTGCGGGGCATGCCCCAAGAAGTTCAGCTCTTTTGTCTGTAAAAAAAACCATACAATACACCCCCCAACATTACAACCCACCACCCACATACCCCTAATCTAACCCAAAACCCCTTAAATAAACCTAACACTAAGCCCCTGAAGATCTCCCTACCTTGAATCGTCTTCACCCAGCCGAGCCTAATTCTTCATCCAAGCGGAGCAAGAAGAGGTCCTCCATCCGGTAGAAGTCTTCATCCAAGCGGGGCAGAAGAGGTCTTCCATCCGATTGAAGTCTTCATCCAAGCGGCATCTTCTATCGTCATCCATCCGGTGCGGAGCGGCAGCATCCTGAAGACCTCCGACGCGGAACATCCATCCTGGCCGACGACAGAACGACGAATGACGGTTCCTTTAAATGACGTCATCCAAGATGGCGTCCCTCGAATTCCGATTGGCTGATAGGATTCTATCAGCCAATCGGAATTAAGGTAGGAATATTCTGATTGGCTGCTGGAATCAGCCAATCAGAATCAAGTTCAATGCGATTGGCTGATCCAATCAGCCAATCAGATTGAGCTCGCATTCTATTGGCTGTTCCGATCAGCTCCGGATGGATGATGATAGAAGATGCCGCTTGGATGAAGACTTCAATCGGATGGAAGACCTCTTCTGCCCCGCTTGGAAGAAGACTTCTACCGGATGGAGGACCTCTTCTTGCTCCGCTTGGATGAAGAATTTGGCTCGGCTGGGTGAAGACGACTCAAGGTAGGGAGATCTTCAGGGGCTTAGTGTTAGGTTTATTTAAGGGGGGTTTTGGGTTAGATTAGGGGTATGTGGGTGGTGGGTTGTAATGTTGGGGGGGGTATTGTATGTTTTTTTTTACAGGCAAAAGAGCTGAACTTCTTGGGGCATGCCCCGCAAAGGGCCCTGTTCAGGGCTGGTAAGGTAAAAGAGCTTTGAACTTTAGTAATTTAGAATAGGGTAGGGCATTTTTTTTATTTTGGTGGGCTTTGTTATTTTATTAGGGGGCTTAGAGTAGGTGTAAGTAGTTTAAAATTGTTGTAATATATTTCTAATGTTTGTAAATATTTTTTATTTTTTGTAACTTAGTTCTTTTTTATTTTTTGTACTTTAGTTAGTTTATTTCATTGTATTTATTTGTAGGAATTGTATTTAATTTATTTATTGATAGTGTAGTGTTAGGTTTAATTGTAGATAATTATAGGTATTTTATTTAATTTATTTATTGATAGTGTAGTGTTAGGTTTAATTGTAACTTAGGTTAGGATTTATTTTACAGGTAAATTTGTAATTATTTTAACTATTTTAGCTATTAAATATTTCTTAACTATTTAATAGCTATTGTACCTGGTTAAAATAAATACAAAGTTACCTGTAAAATAAATATTAATCCTAAAATAGCTACAATATAATTATAATTTATATTGTAGCTATATTAGGATTTATTTTACAGGTAAGTATTTAGCTTTAAATAGGAATAATTTATTTAATAAGAGTTAATTAATTTCATTAGATTAAAATTATATTTAATTTAGGGGGGTGTTAGTGTTAGGGTTAGACTTAGCTTTAGGGGTTAATACATTTATTAGAATAGCGGTGAGCTCCAGTCGGCAGATTAGGGGTTAATAATTGAAGTTAGGTGTCGGCGATGTTAGGGAGGGCAGATTAGGGGTTAATACTTTTTATTATAGGGTTAGTGAGGTGGATTAGGGGTTAATAACTTTATAATAATAGCGGTGCGGTCCGCTCGGCAGATTAGGGGTTAATAAGTGTAGGCAGGTGGAGGCGACGTTGTGGGGGGCAGATTAGGGGTTAATAAATATAATATAGGGGTCGGCGGTGTTAGGGGCAGCAGATTAGGGGTACATAGGGATAATGTAAGTAGCGCCGGTTTACGGAGCGGCAGATTAGGGGTTAAAAATAATATACAGGGGCCAGCGATAGCGGGGGCGGCAGAATAGGGGTTAATAAGTGTAAGGTTAGGGGTGTTTAGACTCGGGGTACATGTTAGAGTGTTAGGTGCAGACGTAGGAAGTGTTTCCCCATAGGAAACAATGGGGCTGCGTTAGGAGCTGAACGCGTTTTTTTTGCAGGTGTTAGGTTTTTTTCAGCTCAAACAGCCCCATTGTTTTCTATGGGGGAATCATGCACGAGCACGTTTTTGAGGCTGGCCGCGTCTGTAAGCAACTCTGGTATCGAGAGTTGAAGTTGCGTTAAATATGCTCTACGCTCCTTTTTTGGAGCCTAACGCAGCCATTCTGTGGACTCTCAATACCAGAGTTATTTTAAAGGTGCGGCCAGAAAAAAGCCAGCGTTAGATACGCGGGTCCTTACCGACAAAACTCTAAATCTAGCCGTAAGATAGCTACAATGTAATTAATAATTACATTGTAGCTATTTTAGGATTTATATTTATTTTACAGGTAACTTTGTATTTATTTTAACTAGGTACAATAGTTATTAAATAGTTATTAACTATTTAATAACTACCTAGCTAAAAGAAATACAAAATTACCTGTAAAATAAATCCTAACCTAAGTTACAATTAAACCTAACACTACACTATCATTAAATTAATTAAACAAATTACTAGCCAATACCTACAATTAATACAATTAAATAAACTAAACTAAATTACAAAAAAAAAAAACACTAAATTACAGAAAATAAAAAAATATTACAAGAATTTTAAACTAATTACACCTAATCTAAGCCCCCTAATAAAATAAAATAAAAAAACAAATAATAAAAGTCCCTACCCTATTCTACATTAAAAAGTAATCAGCTCTTTTACCAGCCCTTAAAAGGGCTTTTAGCGGGGCATGCCCCAAAGTAATCAGCTCTTTTGCCTGTAAAAAAAAATACAAACCACCTCCCCAACATTAAAACCCACCACCCACATACCCCTACTCTAACCCACCCAAAACCCCTTAAAAAAACCTAACACTAACCCCCTGAAGATCTCCCTACCTTGAGTCGTCTTCACCCAGCCGGGCCGAGGTCTTCATCCGATGGGGCAGAAGAGGACATCCAGACCGGCAGAAGTCTTCATCCTATCCGGGCAGAAGAGGACATCTGGACCGGCAGACATCTTCATCGAAGCGGCATCTTCTGTCTTCATCCATCCGACGAGGAGCGGCTCCATCTTCAAGACCTCCAGCGCGGAACATCCTTCTTGCACGACAACTACCCGACGAATGGCTGGTCCTTTAAATGACGTCATCCAAGATGGCGTCCCTCAAATTCTGATTGGCTGATAGGATTCTATCAGCCAATCGGAATTAAGGTAGGAAAAATCTGAATGGCTGACGCTATCAGCCAATCAGATTGAAGTTCAATCCGATTGGCTGATCCAATGAGCCAATCGGATTGAACTTCAATCTGATTGGCTGATAGCATCAGCCAATCAGATTTGTCCTACCTTAATTCCGATTGGCTGATAGAATCCTATCAGCCAATCGGAATTTGAGGGACACCATCTTGGATGATGTCACTTAAAGGAACCTTCATTCGTCGGGTAGTTGTCGGTGAAGAAGGATGTTCCGCGCCGGAGGTCTTGAAGATGGAGCCACTCCTCGTCGGATGGATGAAGATAGAAGATGCCGCTTTGATGAAGATGTTTGCCGGTCCGGATGTCCTCTTCTGCCTGGATAGGCTGAATACTTCTGTCGGTCTGGATGTCCTCTTCTGCCCCATCGGATGAAGACTTTGGCCCAGCTGGGTGAAGACGACTCAAGGTAGGGAGATCTTCAGGGGGTTAGTTTTAGTTTTTTTTTAAGGGGGTTTTGGGTGGGTTAGAGTAGGGGTATGTGGATGGAAGGTTTTAATGTTGGGGGGGGTTGTATTTTTTTTTACAGGCAAAAGAGCTGATTACTTTGGGGCATGCCCCGCAGAAAGCCCTTTTAAGGGCTGGTAAAAGAGCTGATTAGTTTTTAATGTAGAATAGGTTAGGGACGTTTATTATTTTGTTTTTTTATTTTATTAGGGGGCTTAGATTAGGTGTAATTAGTTTAAAATTCTTGTAATATTTTTTTATTTTCTGTAATTTAGTGTTTTTTTCTTTTTGTAATTTAGTTTAGTTTATTTAATTGTATTTAATTGTAGGTATTGGCTAGTAATTTATTTAATTAATTTAATGATAGTGTAGTGTTAGGTTTAATTGTAACTTAGGTTTGGATTTATTTTACAGGTAATTTTGTATTTCTTTTAGCTAGGTAGTTATTAAATAGTTAATAACTATTTAATAACTATTGTACTTAGTTAAAATAAATACAAAGTTACCTGTAAAATAAATATAAATCCTAAAATAGCTACAATGTAATTATTAATTACATTGTAGCTATCTTAGGGTTTATTTTACAGGTAAGTATTTAGCTTTAAATAGGATTAATTTATTTAATAAGAGTTAATTTATTTCGTTAGATAAAAATTATATTTAACTTAGGGGGGTGTTAGTGTTAGGGTTAGACTTAGCTTTAGGGGTTAATACATTTATTAGAGTAGGGGCGAGGTCCGGTCGGCAGATTAGGGGTTAATACTTGAAGTTAGGTGTCAGTGATGTTAGGGAGGGCAGATTAGGGGTTAATAATATTTATTATAGGGTTTTTGAGGCGGGAGTGAGGCAGATTAGGGGTTAATACATTTATTATAGTGGCGGCGAGGTCCAGTCGGCAGATTAGGCGTTAATAAGTGTAGGTAGGTAGCGGCGACGTTGGGGGGGCAGATTAGGGGGTAATAAATATAATATAGGGGTCAGCAATGTTAGGGGCAGCAGATTAGGGGTACATAGGGATAATGTAGGTTGCGGCGGTGTGCGGTCAGCAGATTAGGGCTTAAAATTTTTTAATAGAGTGGCGGGGATGTGGGGGGACCTCGGTTTAGGGGTACATAGGTAGTTTATGGGTGTTAGTGTACTTTAGAGCACAGTAGTTAAGAGCTTTATGAACCGGCGTTAGCCCAGAAAGCTCTTAACTCCTGACTTTTTTCTGTGGCTGGAGTCTTGTCGTTAGAGTTCTAACGCTCACTTCAGCCAATACTCTAAATACCGGCGTTAGAAAGATCCCATTGAAAAGATAGGATATGCAATTGATGTAAGGGGATCTGAGGTATGGAAAAGTCGCGGCTGGAAAGTGAGTGTTAGACCCTTAATAACAAGACTCTAAATACCAGCGGCCGGCCAAAACCAGCGTTAGGACCCCCTAACTCTGGTTTGGACGGCTAACGCAGAACTCTAAATCTAGGCGATAGTTTTGTATGCAATTTTTTCACTAGGCATGCAATAAAGTATCTGCGATAGTGCAAACAAAACACAGAAGGGCGCCTCCTAGTGTGATATAGTACAGACTGTACAAATATACAATAGCAAATAGACCGGTACTCACAAGTGTGGCAGCACTCACTCGTGCTTAGTAACACCTACTGGGATCTCACAGTGTCCCAGCTTACTGCTCTTGGGCTCCCACACACCTCCGTCTGGGGCGTTGTCTCCAACCGCAAAGAACTGGCTCTCAGTCAAGTGAAATGTATAAAATCACTGTACTTTAATTTTGAAGTCTGTAGCATGCAGAGTCCTGATCCTACTACATTCTGCACAATGATTGGTTGATATATACAGGAGCTTGTCCCTAATTGGCTACAGTAAAGGAAGTAGGATATACAACATTCAAGATGCGTTTCAACGAGTGTGGCCTGGGCAGTATTCTGCAAGTTGCTGTAATCTGGGTTCTATATATAACAGATAAACCTCTGTTTTTAAGGCAGCCCTGCTTGCAGAATACTGCCCAGGCCACACCCGTTGAAACGCATCTTGAATGTTGTATATCCTACTTCCTTTACTGTAGCCAATTAGGGACAAGCTCCTGCATATATCAACCAATCATTGTGCAGAATGTAGTAGGGTCAGGACTCTGCATGCTACAGACTTCAAAGATAAAGTACCGTGATTTTATACATTTCACTTGACTGAGAGCCAGTTCATTATGGTTGGAGACAACGCCCCAGACGGAGGTGTGTGGGAGCCCAAGAGCAGTGAGCTGGGACACTGTGAGATCCCAGTAGGTGTTACTAAGCACTAGTGAGTGCTGCCACACTTGTGAGTACCGGTCTATTTGCTATTGTATATTTGTACACAGTCTGTACTATATCACACTAGGAGGCACCCTTCTGTGTTTTGTTTGCACTATCCCAGATTCGTTTTTGACCTCTTTTTGGGACGGAGCGGCCGTCATCTGAGGATAAAGACATCAATGGGTGCAAGTCCAAGTGGATATCACATCAGCAGAGACTGATCACCCTATGGACTGAAAAGTCATAGCATTATATATGCACTGTTACTATTGATTTATATTGTCAACATTAGATTGTTTTGTATAGTGTTATTCGGACCATTGGGTCTGCTTGCGCCCCCTTGAGTGGTGACAAGGGATTGTCATCAGGTTTGTTTTATGCAATAAAGTATGAAGCACACTAATGGCAAGATTACGAGTGGAGCGCTAACAGATATGCACGTGTGAAAATGGGTTGATTACAAGTTGAAAGTAAACATGATCGTTTGGGTGATGGTTTTCTGACCACAAAATCAAGGTCCTGCCATGGCCATCCCAGTCCCCTTATTATTCATTGACATCTATGGGGAGAATATGTTAACACATTTGCAATATTTTGTGGGTTTTGCTCACCCACAAACTTTTTACTTTCAACTTGTAATATGTATTCAACCTAATGAGCACACAAAAACATACTTCTAGCGAATTTGACGTTCAAGTGAAAGTGCTTAATAGCTCTTCACTTGTAATCTGCCCCATATTGAGCTAGATTACAAGTGGAGCACAAAAATCTAGTGCTGTTAAACGCTAGCACCGCTCAAGGCAAATCAGCAGCACTCCCATGCTTGCTTTAGTATTGTAGACTTCTTTAGGGAGTGCATAAAAGTCTGGTCTCTTTTTCACTCAAGTGCTAACCCAAAGATGCTCTAGTACAACCGCTCTAAAGCAGAAGGAGCATTAAGAATTCTTCCAATACCTATGTTCTTCACTTTTTTTCATTTTATGTATATTTCTAAAAAACAATATACTTTGATTACAACATTCTAAATATCAATAGTAATATCAATCGTCAACTTCTTATAACCTATATGTTTCTTCCTATTACATGGTTGTTTAAGCCAATACTGTTAACTAAAATCTAACAACTATCTAGCAAAACATTCTAACTGAAATCAAAAGGGATACGCTTATAGAAGAATCTACCTTAAATTACTGCAAACGTCTACATAAATATCTCCCTTATACTTCAAACATTTAATAACATATATTTTTTAATTATAGGAAACAGTGCCATTATTACTGTGTTCAGACCTTTAATAACCAAAGTTTCTAATGTACAAGTCCATCTCGCTTCAATTTGTATTAAAATGTTATCCCTTTCCCCTCCCCTAGATAGTGTAGACACATTGGGCAAGATTACATTTGTGGTGTTGCCCGCAAAAGCCGCCACCGACGGTTTTTATGCGATTTTTTACTCCCATAAGCTAACATAGAACCGCTTCGCAAATGGTTATCACAAATTCAGCGCAAGGATTTACACGTCGAAAATTGAGAAATTTTTCTCAATTTTCACCTCGGGAAACATAGGCAGGTGCAGCAAGACTTGCACTGAGTATGTGAGCACCGTAACTCCCGTAACTGCCTGAAAATATTAAAACCTAATGCATGAGCAATATCTATCTACCTGTCAACCACAATCCCCCACCGCAATAATTAATAAAGTATATTAACCCTAACATCGCCGACCCCTATATTATATTTATTAACCCCTAATCTGCCCCCCCCCCAACGTCGCCGCTACCTAACTACAATTATTAACCCTTAATCTGCCGACCGGACCTCGCCGCCACTATAATAAATGTATTAACCCCTAAACCGCCGCACTCCTGCCTCACAAACACTAGAATAAATAGTATTAACCCCTAATCTGCCCTCCCTAACATCGCCGCCACCTACCTAAAATTATTAACCCCTAATCTCCCGCCCACACCATCGCCACTGCTATAATAAAATGATTAATCCCTGAACCTAACTCTAACCCTAACACCCCCCTAACATAAATATAATTTAATTTAAATTAAATGAAATAATATTCCTAAAAATAACTAAATTATTCCTATTTAAAACTAAATACTTACCTATAAAATAAACCCTAAGATAGCTACAATATAATTAATAATTACATTGTAGCTATTTTAGGTTTTATATTTATTTTACAGGCAACTTTGTATTTATTTTAACTAGGTACAATAGCTATTAAATAGTTAATAACTATTTAATAGCTACCTAGTTAAAATAAGTACAAAATTACCTGTAAAATAAATCCTAACCTAAGTTACAAATACACCTAACACTACACTATCATTAAATTAATTAAATAAATTACCTACAATTAGCTAACTTAAAATACAATAAAATAAACTATTCTATAATACAAAAAAACAAAACACTAAATTACAAAAAATAAAAAAGAATTACAAGATGTTTAGACTAATTACACCTAATCTAAGCCCCCTAATAAAATAAAAAATCCCCCAAAATAAAAAAATGCCCTACCCTATTCTAAACTACCAAGTAATCAGCTCTTTTACCAGCCCTTAAAAGGGCTTTTTGCGGGGCATTGCCCCAAAGTAATCAGCTCTTTTACCTGAAAATAAAAATAAGATACCCCCCCAACATTACAACCCACCACCCACATACCCCTACTCTAACCCACCCAAACCCCCCTTAAAAAAACCTATTGCTAACCCCCTGAAGATCATCCTACCTTGAGTTGTCTTCACCCAGCCGAGCCGAATTCTTCATCCAAGGTGCACAGAGGAGGTCATTGATCCGGTAGAAGTCTTCATCCAAGCGGGGCAAGAAGAGGTCCTCCATCCGGTAGAAGTGTTCATCCAGGCGGGTCTTCAATCTTCATCCATCCCTAGTGGAGCCATCTTCAAAGGAGCCGACGCGGAGCAATCCTCTTCAACCGACGACTTCCCGACGAATGAAGGTTCCTTTAAGGGACGTCATCCAAGATGGCGTCCCTTCAATTTCGATTGGCTGATAGGATTCTATCAGCGAATCGGAATTAAGGTAGAAAAAATCTTATTGGCTGATGCAATCAGCCAATCAGATTGAAGTTCAATCCGATTGGCTGATCCAATCAGCCAATTGTATTGAGCTTGCATTCTATTGGCCGGTCGGAACAGACAATAGAATGCGAGCTCAATACGATTGGCTGATTGGATCAGCCAATCGGATTAAACTTCAATCTGATTGGCTGATTGCATCAGCCAATCAGATTTTTTCTACCTTAATTCTGATTGGCTGATAGAATCCTATCAGCCAATCGAAATTGAAGGGACGCCATCTTGGATGACATCCCTTAAAGGAACCTTCATTCGTCGGGAAGTCGTCGGTTGAAGAGGATGGCTCCGCGTCGGCTCCTTTGAAGATGGCTCCGCTCTGCTCTGGATGGATGAAGATTGAAGATGCCGCCTGGATGAACACTTCTACCGGATGGAGGACCTCTTCTTGCCCCACTTGGATGAAGACTTCTACCAGATCAAGGACCTCCTCTGCGCACCTTGGATGAAGAATTCGGCTCGGCTGGGTGAAGACGACTCAAGGTAGGATGATCTTCAGGGGGTTAGCGATAGGTTTTTTAAGGGGGGTTTGGGTGGGTTAGAGTAGGGGTATGTGGGTGGTGGGTTGTAATGTTGGGGGGGTATTGTATTTTTATTTTCAGGTAAAAGAGCTGATTACTTTGGGGCAATTCCCCACAAAAAGCCCTTTTAAGGGCTGGTAATAGATCTGATTACTTTGGTAGTTTAGAATAGTGTAGGGCATTTTTTTATTTTGGGTGGATTTTTTATTTTATTAGGGGGCTTAGATTAGGTGTAATTAGTTTAAACATCTTGTAACTCTTTTTTATTTTTTGTACTTTAGTGTTTTTCTTTTTGTATTATAGAATAGTTTATTTTATTGTATTTTAAGTTAGCTAATTGTAGGTAATTTATTTAATTAATTTAATGATAGTGTAGTGTTAGGTGTATTTGTAACTTAGGTTAGGATTTATTTTACAGGTAATTTTGTAATTATTTTAACTAGGTAGCTATTAAATTGTTGTTAACTATTTAATAGCTATTGTACCTAGTGAAAATAAATACAAAGTTGCCTGTAAAATAAATATAAATCCTAAAATAGCTACAATGTAGTTATTAGTTATATTGTAGCTATATTAGGGTTTATTTTCTAGGTAAGTATTTAGTTTTAAATAGGATTATTTTAGTTAATTTTAGGAATATTATTTTGTTTAATTTAAATTATATTTATGTTAGGGGGGTGTTAGGGTTAGAGTTAGGTTTAGGGATTATTAATTTTATTATAGTAGCGGCGACAGTGCAGGCGGGAGATTAGGCGTTAATAATTGTAGGTAGATAGGCGATGTTAGGAAGGGCAGATTAGGTGTTAATACTATTTATTCTGTGTTTGTGAGGCGGGAGTGCGGTGGTTTAGGGGTTAATATATTTATTATAGTGGCGTTGAGGTCTGGTCGGCAGATTAGGGGTTAATAAGTGTAGGTAAGGTGGTGGCCACATAGGGGGGGGGCAGATTAGGGGTTAATAAATATAATATAGGGGTCGGCGATGTTAGGCACAGCAGATTAGGGGTTCATAGGGATAATGTAGGTTGCGGCGGTGTACGGAGCGGCAGATTAGGGGTTAATAATATACAGCAGGTGTCAGCAATAGCAGGGGGGTTAATAAGTGTAAGGTTAGGGGTGTTTAGACTCGGGGTTCATGTTAGGGTGTTAGGTGCAGACTTAGAGAGTGTTTCCCCATAGGAAACAATGGGGCTGCGTTAGGAGTTGAACGCTGCTTTTTTGCAGGTGTTAGTTTTTTTTTAAGCCCAAACTGCCCCATTGTTTCCTATGGGGATATCGTGTACGAGCACCTCTTTTACCTCTTACCGCTACCGTAAGCAACGCTGGTATTGAGGGTTGAAGTGGAGCTAAATTAGGCTCAACGCACCCTTTTCTGAGCCTAACGCAGCCCCTCAGACAACTCTCAATACCAGCGTTGTTTAAAGGGTGTGCGCTGGGAAAAAAAAGCAGCGTTAGCTACGCGGGTCTTTACCGACAAAACTCTAAATCTACCCGTATGTTTAAATTAAGCTGAAATTACAAAAAATAAAAAAGTCTAACATTACATAAAATAATAAACAAAATTATCCCTATGAAAATAAAAAAGCCCCTCAAAATAAAAACACCCCCTAATCTAATACTAAACTACCAATATCCCTTAAAAGGGCCTCTTGTAGGGCATTGCCCTAAGTTAACTTTTCCTTAAAAAAATACTAAGTCCCCCCTCTAACACTGAAACCCCCCACCCACCAAACCCCCCAAAATAAAAAAACTAACACTAAAAAATCCTAAACTATCCATTGCCCCTAAAGGGGCATTTGTATGGGCATTGCCCTTAAAAGGGCATTCAGTTCTTTTTCAATTGCCCAAAATCCCTAATCTAAAAAATTAAAATAAATAAAAAAAAAGTAAAAAAAAAAAAGCCTAACTCTAAACCCCAGATAGGTACTCACGGTTTCTAAAGTCCGGCAAAGAAGGTCCTGTTCCAGGCAGTGAAGTCATCTTCCAAGCGGCCGACATCTTCTTCCAAGCAGGGACCACTTTTTTCTTCATCCAGGACCAAGCCGGTGCAGAGCGGAGATGACCGCGGACCAGTACTGGGGACTGCAGAGCCATGCAGCGTGGAGGATCCTCTTTGTACGATCGCCACCGTACAATGACTATTGAATGCAAGGTACGCAATTAAAAATGGTGCCCCTTGCATTCCTATTGGCTGATTTGATTCTTCAAATTCAAATAAACCAAAAGGGTGAGAGGTACTGAAATCCTATTGGCTGATTTGATTATTTATGGTCATTTCTGGACATTGCTAGTTTATCTGACTTAAGCATCTTTATGAACTGCCAACGGGGTTTATTGGATACCCCGATGTGTGAGGTGAAATTACAGGGAGCGCGGGTTTCAGCGATTGCTCTGAAGTCTGCGCCGTATATGTAATCTCGGCCATTAGAATCTGCCTGTGTCTGTAATTATAATAAAAAACAAAATGTTCATACATTTTTGAAGTCTTTAAATGAGACATATTTATGTAGAAATTTAGTGATTGTTTTAATATTTTTGTCTATGTCTGAGGAAGGTGGTGAAACGCCATAAACGTTCACACGTTTGACAATAAATTAATGAAAAGTTCTTGAAAAGTGCCTCATATGTGGATCTCTTATATATGTATTTAAGTGCACCCCGGGCAGTGAGAAACTACAAGCGAGAGTGCTGGCCTGTTGGGAACAGTATATATAAAGTAGTAGGAATCTGCACTCTCACAGACAGAACTATGGGCAACAACCAGGGAGCTGGTAAAGTGGTACTTACAGAAAATAAGGGAAACTGCACTCACTGGATTAAACATTAAATGTAGGATTCTTTATTCCATATGTGATGTTTTAGTGTTTTAGCCCGTTTCCTCAGACCAAACCTTAACAGCATTCTAAACAACCATTTATAGCAAAATACCTTCCCATGTGAACAATTTCCTGTTGTTATGGTGATTAAAAACAAACAAAGCACATAATAGTTGTATATTACCCATCAAAAAACAGAAACTTAATGCACCCCCCCAAAAAAAACCTTAAAAAGTTATTTGCCTAAATTTGAAGACAACATGTGTGGCCAGAAAATTAAACGGTACCATGGGAATGGGACACCATATTAATTATATAAATATTTTGTGATAAATAGGTAACAAAACCACAAAATGTCAAGCCATTATATAAGTAGACAATACAGAGATAGACTTATTTCTTACTTTAACAAAATAAGCTCATCAGACTGTGAGCCGGATCCCTAAATATTATGGGCCAGATTATAAGTGGCGCTTAAACAGTTATGCGTTAGCTAAAAGGGGTTTATTGTGGTTGTACGCAGTATTACAAGTTGAAAGTAAATGCAAACATGCGAGTGCAATCACAATTTACGCTAGAATGATTACCGAATTCTCAGAACTCTGGTTAACTGTCTTGCAAAACACAAAAGTGGTACAAAACACATAAAAAATACATTACAAAGTACAGTTACAATCAAAACGCTGTCTGATAAAAGGTATTAAAAAAATTGCAAACAAATGTTAAAAGGGCTCAAAGATATAAGGTCTCAGGTGTTAGAAGAAAAAAAAAGGCTGGCAAAGGGCTTTAACATAGACATACATACAGTACATATACATGTCTAAATATGTATATATCTATATATATATATATATATATATATATATATATATATGTTTATATTTGTGTACAGATGTATTTATGTATTTATATGTGTATACGTTTGTAAATACATATATATATACACATATAATACATACATATGCACACACATTGGGACATAATGCTCCTTCTAAATCACTTGAAACTGATGCAGTATAACTGTAAAAAGCTGACAGGAAAATATCACCTGAGCATCTCTATGTAAAAAAGGAAGATATTTTACGTCACTATTTCTTCAGTTCACCAGAGTAAGTTCTGTGTAAAAAGTTATAATTTAGCTGCTGTCCAGCTGCAGGTAAAATAAAAAGAAGGAAAAAATGAACGGCAGCCAATCAGCCTCAACAGTGCTGATGTCATGAACTCTTTTACTGTGATCTCATGAGATTTCACTTACTCTCATGAGATTTCATAGTAAACTTCCATAAACTGAATAGGGAAATAATGTGTGTGCATAAGGCAAGCTTCCTTGCAGGTCCCTGGAAAGACATACGCCTAGATTTAGAGTTTTGCGGCCAAAGGGGTGCGTTAGCTACGCTAGCTTTTTTCTGGCCGCACCTTTTAAATACTGCTGGTATTTAGAGTTCACAGAATGGCTGCGTTAGGCTCCGAAAAAGGAGTGTATAGCATATTTACTGCAACTTCAACTCTCAATACCAGCGGTGCTTACGGACGCGGCCAGCTTCAAAAACGTGCTCGTGCACGATTCCCCCATAGAAAATAATGGGGCTGTTTGAGCTGAAAAAAAAACTAACACCTGCAAAAAAGCCACGTTCAGCTCCTAACGCAGCCCCATTGTTTGCTATGGGGAAACACTTCCTACGTCTGCACCTAACACTCTAACATGTACCCCGAGTCTAAACACCCCTAACCTTACACTTATTAACCCCTATTCTGCCGCCCCTGCTATCGCTGACACCTGCATATTTTTTTAACCCCAAATCTGCCGCTCCGTAAACCGCCGCTACTTACATTATCCCTATGTACCCCTAATCTGCTGCCCCTAACACCGCCGACCCCTATATTATATTTATTACCCCCTAATCTGCCCCCCACAATATCGCCTCCACCTGCCTACACTTATTAACCCCTAATCTGCCAAGCGGACCGCACCGCTATTATAATAAAGTTATTAACCCCTAATCCGCCTCACTCCCGCCTCAATAACCCTATAATAAATAGTATTAACCCCTAATCTGCCCTCCCTAACATCGCCGACACCTAACTTCAAACATTAACCCCTAATCTGCCGACTGGAGCTCACCGCTATTCTAATAAATGTATTAACCCCTAAAGCTAAGTCTAACCTAACACTAACACCCCCCTAAGTTAAATATAATTTAAATCTAACGAAATAAATTAACTCTTATTAAATAAATTATTCCTATTTAAAGCTAAATACTTACCTGTAAAATAAATCCTAATATAGCTACAATATAAATTATAATTATATTATAGCTATTTTAGGATTTATATTTATTTTACAGGTAACTTTGTATTTATTTTAACCAGGTACAATAGCTATTAAATAGTTAAGAACTATTTAATAGCTAAAATAGTTAAAATAATTACAAAATTACCTGTAAAATAAATCCTAACCTAAGTTACAATTAAACCTAACACTACACTATCAATAAATTAATTAAATAAAATACCTACAATTATCTACAATTAAACCTAACACTACACTATCAATAAATTAATTAAATACAATACCTACAAATGAATACATTTAAATAAACTAACTAAAGTACAAAAAATAAAAAAGAACTAAGTTACAAAAAATAAAAAAATATTTACAAACATTAGAAAAATATTACAACAATTTTAAACTAATTACACCTACTCTAAGCCCCCTAATAAAATAACAAAGCCCCCCAAAATAAAAAAAATGCCCTACCCTATTCTAAATTACAAAAGTTCAAAGCTCTTTTAAATTACAAGCCCTGAACAGGGCCCTTTGCGGGGCATGCCCCAAAGAATTCAGCTCTTTTGCCTGTAAAAAAACACATACAATACCCACCCCCAACATTACAACCCACCACCCACATACCCCTAATCTAACCCAAACCCCCCTTAAATAAACCTAACACTAAGCCCCTGAAGATCTTCCTACCTTATCTTCACCTCGCCGGGTATCACACCGATCCGTCCTGGCTCCAAAATCTTCATCCAACCCAAGCGTGGGCTGGCGATCCATAATCCTGCGGCTGAAGAGGTCCAGAAGAGGCTCCAAAGTCTTCATCCTATCCGGGAAGAAGAGGCGATCCAGACAGGCAACTATCTTGATCCAAGCGGCATCTTCTATCTTCATCCGATGAGGAACGGCTCCATCGTGAAGACCTCCAGCATGGACCAATCTTCTTCCTCCGACGTCCAACTGAAGAATGACGGTTCCTTTAAGGGAAGTCATCCAAGATGGCGTCCCTCGAATTCCGATTGGCTGATAGGATTCTATCAGCCAATCGGAATTAAGGTAGGAAAATTCTGATTGGCTGATAGAATCAGCCAATCAGAATCAAGTTCAATCCGATTGGCTGATCCGATCAGCCAATCAGATTGAGCTTGCATTCTATTGGCTGATCGGAACAGCCAATAGAATGCGAGCTCAATCTGATTGGCTGATTGGATCAGCCAATCGGATTGAACTTGATTCTGATTGGCTGATTCCATCAGCCAATCAGAATTTTCCTACCTTAATTCCGATTGGCTGATAGAATCCTATCAGCCAATCGGAATTCGAGGGATGCCATCTTGGATGACGTCCCTTAAAGGAACCGTCATTCTTCAGTTGGACGTCGGAGGAAGAAGATTGGTCCGCGCTGGAGGTCTTCACGATGGAGCCGTTCCTCATCGGATGAAGATAGAAGATGCCGCTTGGATCAAGATGGTTGCCGGTCTGGATCGCCTCTTCTTCCCGGATAGGATGAAGACTTTGGAGCCTCTTCTGGACCTCATCAGCCGCAGGATTATAGATCGCCAGCCCCCGCTTGGGTTGGATGAAGATTTTGGAGCCAGGACGGATCGGTGTGATACCTGGCTTGGTGAAGATAAGGTAGGAAGATCTTCAGGGGCTTAGTGTTAGGTTTATTTAAGGGGGGTTTGGGTTAGATTAGGGGTATGTGGGTGGTGGGTTGTAAAGTTGGGGAGGGGTATTGTATGTGTTTTTTTACAGGCAAAAGAGCTGAATTCTTTGGGGCATGCCCCGCAAAGGACCCTGTTCAGGGCTGGTAAGGTAAAAGAGCTTTGAACTATTGTAATTTAGAATAGGGTAGGGCATTTTTTTATTTTGGGGGGCTTTGTTATTTTATTAGGGGGCTTAGAGTAGGTGTAATTAGTTTAAAATTGTTGTAATATTTTTCTAATGTTTGTAAATATTTTTTTATTTTTTGTAACTTAGTTCTTTTTTATTTTTTGTACTTTAGTTAGTTTATTTAAATGTATTTATTTGTAGGTATTGTATTTAATTAATTTATTGATAGTATAGTGTTAGGTTTAATTGTAGATAATTGTAGGTATTTTATTTAATTAATTTATTGATAGTGTAGTGTTAGGTTTAATTGTAACTTAGGTTAGGATTTATTTTACAGGTAATTTTGTAATTATTTTAACTATTTTAGCTATTTAATAGTTCTTAACTATTTAATAGCTATTGTACCTGGTTAAAATAAATACAAAGTTACCTGTAAAATAAATATAAATCCTAAAATAGCTATAATATAATTATAATTTATATTGTAGCTATATTAGGATTTATTTTACAGGTAAGTATTTAGCTTTAAATAGGAATAATTTATTTAATAAGAGTTAATTTATTTCGTTAGATTTAAATTATATTTAATTTAGGGGGTGTTAGTGTTAGGGTTAGACTTAGCTTTAGGGCTTAATACATTTATTACAGTAGCGGCGAGATTAGGTCGGCAGATTAGGGGTTAATAATTGAAGTTAGGTGTCGGCGATATTAGGGAGGGCAGATTAGGGGTTAATACTATTTATTATAGGGTTATTGAGGTGGGGGTGAGGCGGATTAGGGGTTAATAACTTTATTATAGTAGCGGTGCGGTCCGCTCGGCAGATTAGGGGTTAATAAGTGTAGGCAGGTGGAGGCGACGTTGAGGGGGGCAGATTTGGGGTTAATAAATATAATATAGGGGTCGGCGGTGTTAGGGGCAGCAGATTAGGGGTACATAGCTATAATGTAGGTGGCAGTGTTGTACGGAGCGGCAGATTAGGGGTTAATAATAATATGCAGGGGTCAGCGATAGCGGGGCGGCAGATTAGGGGTTAATAAATATAATATAGGGGTCTGCGGTGTTAGGGGCAGCAGATTAGGGGTACATAGGGATAACGTAGTTGGCGGCAGTGTACGGAGCGGAAGATTAGGGGTTAAAAAATTTAAATATAGTGGCGGCGATGTGGGGGGACCTCGGTTTAGGGGTACATAGGTAGTTTATGGGTGTTAGTGTACTTTAGAGCACAGTAGTTAAGAGCTTTATAAACCAGCGTTAGCCCAGAAAGCTCTTAACTACTGACTTTTTTCTGCGGCTGGAGTTTTGCCGTTAGATTTCTAACGCTCACTTCAGCCACGACTCTAAATACCGGCGTTAGGAAGATCCCATTGAAAAGATAGGATACGCAAATGACGTAAGGGGATCTGCGGTATGGAAAAGTTGCGGCTGGAAAGTGAGCGTTAGACCCTTTCCTGACTGACTCCAAATACCGGCGATAGCCCAAAACCAGCGTTAGGATCCTCTAACGCTGGTTTTCACGGCTACCGCCCAACTCTAAATCTAGGCCATAGTGATTTGCTGCTTAAAACCCTTTACAATCGGGTGTGAATACTAAGAACATTTGAGGTAAAATATCTTTCTTTTTTAGATAGAGATGTTCAGGTAATATTTTCAATTCAGCTTTTTACAGCTATGCTGAAACACTTTCAAGTGTTTCAACATTTGGGTATCATGGGCCTTTAAGACATTATATATATGAATATATGAATGAATTGGAGCCCTTTGCAGTTAAGTAGATGAAAACATGTAAACGCATTATTCATATTTAATAAAGTGTTATGTTATACTGTATATTTACTGTAAATATTTCTCATTACAATGTTCTGCACATATATAACTATAGCTATATATAATCATGTATATATATATATATATATATATATATATATATATATATATATATATATATATATATATATATATATAGGGATAGATAGATATGGCCCTATATTGGTTGTTTATAAAAAAAAAAATCTTAAAAGTTACTGTGGATTGCCCACTGTGTGTAATTCACAATGGGGAATACCAGGTATTGGAGCAGTCAATTTAACAGACAACAGAACAACTCTACGCATAGATAGTATTGTTGGCAATTAAAATAATGAAAGTGTAAAACAGAACATCATAAATCAATGTGGTCACTAGGGTCTATATGAGGTCACTATAATAAGTTCACCCTTAAATGATGGGGTCTATCACTCTGGCCCAATCAAACACATGTTAACTAATTGTAGCAGTTAGCCAGAGTTGTAATAAGCTATATAGTTGTAAAGAGATGTATAGGTATAAGACCACCCAGGGCTATATGTATCAGCCAGACTGATATCAAGAATAGTTACAATGGTAAGTAACTAGCTATAATACGAGCTAACACTATGGGGCTGATTTATTAAAGTGCGGACGGACATGATACGATGTAGCATATCATGTCCGCTTTCGGCATTTATCATTGCACAAGCAGTTCTTGTGAACTGCTTGCGCAATGCCACCCCCTGCAGGTTCACGGCCAATCGTCCGCTAGCAGGGGGTGTCAATCAGCCCGATCGTATAGGATCGGGCAGATTGATGTCCACAGCCTCAGAGCAGGCGGACAAGTTATGGAGTAACAGTCTTTAGACCGCTGCTTCATAACTGCTGTTTCCGGCGAGCCTGATAATTCGACCCCTATTTCTCAATGAATCAAGGCAAGAATACACAAAGACTAAATAAAAGGGGAGCATGAGAGACACACACCAAACCTTGTGCCAAAATCAGTGGTCCTTGCATCCACATTTATTAGGTCACTGTTATTAGGGACAATTGAGGTAACAGGGGTGAAGTCGGCTGTAACTATATGTATGTATAATCATGAGGATGGGGAATAGCATATTAATAGGGAAAATAGTGGTCAAATCTCCTACCTAAGAGGAGGGATTCTTGTATAAGAAACTCACTGGGCTACTGTTACAAAGGGAAATCGAGGCATAAAGAAAAGAAAACGATGAACGTAAAACAATAATCATAACCACCACAAGATGGTGTGTGGGGCAAATTATGATAAAGTCCTGTGTTGGATACATTAGTAAAAACTGACAACTGGCAATCAGGAAATAAATAATAAATATTAACCCACTCACCATAAAGTCACATATATTGTAGAGCATTGAATATATATATATATACAGGTAGCCCTCAGTTTACGCCGGGGTTAGGTTCCAGAAGGAATGGTTGTAAATCGAAACCGTTGTAAATTGAAACCCAGTTTATAATGTAAGTCAATGGGAAGTGAGAGAGTTAGGTTCCAGGCCTCTCTCAAATTGTCATAAGTAATACCTAATACATTATTTTTAAAGCTTTGAAATGAAGACTTTAAATGCTAAGCAGCATTATAAATCTAATAAAATAATCACACAACACAGAATATATAATTAAATTAAGTTAAATGAACAAAACCATTTGTTAAACAGCATTATAAACCTAATAAAATAATCACACAACACAGACTTCACTTGCATTTTTCTGCAAACAGTTCTTTCTATGCATTCCAATCGGGACTGATTTATAGACAGGAACATCTTGTTCCTTTGAAATATGCTCGATAGCTCAGTTCAGATTAAACTGATTCATTTCAGCTTGCTTGGCTTTGCTGCAACACAAGCGGACAGCTCCACTGACTGGCTATTTTAATAAATGCACTGCTTCTCAATGCTTTTCAATAGCAGTCACATGACTGGGAAAAAAGGTTGTTATTCTGAAATGGTGTAAATTGAACCGTTGTAAAACGAGGGCCACCTGTATATATATATATATATATATATATATATATATATATATATAAATATATATATAAATATATATATACAGTATCTCACAAAAGTGAGTACACCTCTCACATTTTTGTAAATATAATATTATATCTTTTCATGTGACAACACGGATGAAATGACACTTTGTTACAATGTAAAGTAGTGAGTGTACAGCCTCTAAAACAGTGTTAATTTGCTGTCCCCTCAAAATAACTCAACACACAGCCATTAATGTCTAAACCATTGGCAACAAAAGTGAGTACACCCATAAGTGGAAATGTCCAAATTGGGCCCAATTAGCCATTTTCCTTTCCCGGTGTCATGTGACTCATTAGTTTTACAAGGTCTCAGATGTGAATGGGGAGCAGGTGTGTTAAGTTTGGTGTTATCGCTCTCACACTCTCATACTGGTCACTGGAAGTTCAACATGGCACCTCATGGCAAAGAACTCTCTGAGGATATGAAAAAGAGAATTGTTGCTCTACATAAAGATGACCTAGGCTATAAGAAGATTGCCAAGACCCTGAAACTGAGCTGCAGCACAGTGGGCAAGACTATACAGTGGTTTCACAGGAAAGGTTCCACTCAGAACAGGCATCGCCATGGTCAACCAAAGAAGTTGAGTGCACGTGCTCAGCGTCATATCCAGAGGTTGTCTTTGGGATATAGACGTATGAGTGCTGCCAGCATTGCTGCATAGTTTGAAGGGATGGGGGGTCAGTCTGTCATTGCTCAGACCATATGCCGCACACTGCATCAAATTGGTCTGCATAGCTGTCATCCCAGAAGGAAGCCTCTTATTAAGATGATGCACAAGAAAGTCTACAAACAGTTTTCTGAAGGCAAGCAGACTAAGGACATGGATTACTGGAACCATGTCCTGTGGTCCGATAAGACCAAGATAAACTTATTTGGTTCAGATGGTGTCAAGCGTGTGTGGCGGCAACCAGATGAGGAGTACAAAGACAAGTGTGTCTTTCCTACAGTCATGCATGGTGGTGGGAGTGTCATGGTCTGGGCCTGCATGAGTGCTGCCGGCACTGGGTAGCTACAGTTCATTGAAGGAACCATGAATGCCAACATGTACTGTGACATACTAAAGCAGAGCATTATCCCCTCCCTTTGTAGTATTCAGTATTCCAACATGATAATGACCCCAAACACATCTCCAAGACGACCACTGCCTTGCTAAAGAAGCTGAGGGTAAAGGTGATGGACTGGCTAAGCATGTCTCCAGACCTAAACCCTATTGAGCATCTGTGGGGCATCCTCAAATGGAAAGTGGGGAAGCGCAAGGTCTCTAACATCCACCAGCTCCGTGATGTCGTCATGGAGGAATTGAAGAGGACCCCATTAGCAATCTGTGAAGCTATGGTGAACACCATGCCCAAGAGGGTTAAGGCAGTGCTGGAAATAATGGTGGCCACACAAAATATTGACACTCTGGACCCATTTTGGACATTTCCACTTAGGGGTGTACTCACTTTTGTTGCCAATGGTTTAGACATTAATGGCTGTGTATTGAGTTATTTTGAGGGGACAGCAAATTTACACTGTTATACAGGCTGTACACTCACTACTTTACATTGTAGCAAAGTGTCATTTCTTCAGTGTTGTCACATGAAAAGATATAAAAAATATTTACAAAAATATGAGGGGTGTACTCACTTTTGTGAGATACTGTATTTTCTCTCTCTCTCTCTCTCTCTCTCTCTCTCTCTCTCTCTCTCTCTCTCTCTCTCTCTCTATATATATATATATATATATATATATATATATATATATATATATATACAGTATATATATATATATATATATATATATATATACACACAAAAATAGAAAAAGGCATGCACTCTCTGGATTTGTGCTACACAAGTGCTTTAATGGCACATCAAACAGGTAACGTTTCGGGGATCAATCACCCCTTCATCAGACTTGGTCTAATGAAGGGATGATTGATCCCCGAAACGTTACCTGTTTGATGTGCCATTAAAGCACTTGTGTTGCACAAATCCAGAGAGTGCATGCCTTTTTCTATTTTATGCATATTTTTGCCTGCACCCTGGTAGCTGCCCTTTAGGTGAGAGTGCGCTCTACATTGGAACTTTATATATATATACTGTATATATACTGTATATATATATATATATAATATATATATATATATATATATATATATATATATATATATATATATATATATATATATATATATATATATATATATATATATATATATATATAGGCATTTGGAGTATTTCTATTAAAAAAATAAAAAAAAAATTCAATTTGTTAAAAAGTGATATTGGATATTTTAAGGTGTTTGACTGGAAAGGGCTCAAAAGTATTTCAATGTGTCTATATATGTACAATTATGTGTTATTTATATATATATATATATATATATATATATATATATATATATATATATATATATATATATATATATAATATATACATACATACAGTATATACATCTTTAACCCCTTCCCTGTCAGACACATTGACATATACTCCCTTATTAACCCTTTTTTACATTTTTATCAATAGTAAACTTATGTTTAACATTAAATATGTCGATATATGAGTAACACTTTATTTTAATATCTTTAACATGTGTTTTATGAAACTCTTAATCTAGCCCTAACACTTTACTTCAGACATCATTTTTGTGCTAATTCTTCTAGAGCTGTTTTGGGTTGTGCTTCAGTACAACCCATAGCTTTCAACTTGTCATATGAGCGGTATTTAGCCCAGTTGAGATATCAATTGAAAGTAAATGGCGCACTAAAGGGATGTTGGGCATGCTAAACATTCTCTGGTAATCCTGTTTTACCATGGACTTGTAATATCAATTTGCGTGCTAATTTTAGTGAGGTCCATCATATTGATATCACACTCTGTAATCTGGGCTATTCTAATTGTATTTATTTACATTTTTTTATAGATATACACATTCCATAGCAGTTGCATTATCAGTTGTAGATCAGGAAAATAACATTGCTTAAAATAATTTTCTGACATTCTTGATTTCTTAGGCCAATATTATTCTCATGTGCATTAAGTTATAGCTACAATACATATAATGTAATTGAATTTTAAGGCATCAGCCTTTCTCCTTAAGATTTCTTGAGTTTTCTTCATCTCTGGTAAAAAAGGATCCATGTTTCTCATCCATTTATTTCTTCTAACTCCATCCCCCAAAGAGAAAGAATTTATACCTATTGTTGCCATAGCTGAGAGCAAAATGTATCAGGTGCAACAAAGCCAGATAGAAACTGTTAGATCCTCAATTAAATCAGAGCTTCAGGAACAGCAGGCTGTGTAGTAATATCTTTTGCAAAAGAGCAGAGAGTGAGAAAGCTGTCAGTACAGGCACTTCTCACGTTAATAAGTTTTGACTGAATCGATAACTTAAAGTTTGTTGCTAATACATTCCATGAGATTTGATTCACACCTCTATACAAAATAATAAGAATAAGGTTCTTTGTCATTTGGGTATTTCATAAGATGGTAATAGCTAAATAATTAAAGGGGCAGTCTAGTCAAAATTAAACTTTCATGATTCAGATAGGGCATGCAATTTTAAACAACTTTCCAATTTACTTCTATTATCTAATTTGCTCAATTCTTTAGATATCCTTTGTTGAAGAAATAGCAATGCACATGTGTGAGCCAATCACACAAGGCCTCTATGTGCAGCAACCAATCAGCAGCTACTGAGCATATCTAGATATGCTTTTCAGCAAGTGCTATCAAGAGAATGAAGCAAATTAGATAATAGAAGTAAATTAGAAAGTTGTTTAAAATGACAAGCTCTTTCTAAATCACAAAAGAAAAAATTTGGGTTTCATGTCCCTTTAATTTTATTGCAGAAAAAGATGAAGACAGGAAAAATGAATTTGAGCAAACAAATAATAAAATTAACAAAATAAAACTGTGTAGTAAGATGTATGGACAATTGATGTACAAAGCATTTTATCTATCTATTTATGTATCTATCTGTCTGTCAGTCGGTCTGTCTGTCTCTTCTGTTCCTTAAAACTGGTTACTTAGAGGGATTCTATCTCTGTACCTGCTTTCTGAGTTTTATACACATGTTCTATAGATATATATATATACATTTTTATATTATCGAGCGCTGTCTCTATAAATTTTGTGTTTATTAATGTGTCCTTTTCTGTATTTTCAATTGTATTTTCTTTTTTGAAAATTCCTTTTAGCTGCTAACTCATAAACAAAATACTTGAAACCACTTACAAGTGTTAGTGAAAATGAAAGAAAAAAGAGAGTGGAAGTAGCGCTCTAAAGAGTAAAAAAAAATGCCTCATAAAGTGCATATCCAGAATACAAAAGAGGTGTTTTTCCTTTTTTTTTTATTGAATTTTTTTAAAATTGATTTTTCAAGTATAAAGTGAGACCAACTGTATTAGAATTTCAATTGATTTACAAATCTTCTTGCCACTAAACACTGTGACTAAAGGTATGCAACAAAAAGACCACCAAACTACAGACAATAAATAATGAGTAAATAAGCTCAATGCGACCGTTAGTTGACGGCCCTAATCCTAAAACACTTTATTGCTTCATTTAGAACCTCTGTAGAGGAGGACCCGGCTCATCATGTACGGCCTGAACATCATCCCCAGACTTCTAGTCCCTGCCACGGGGAAATTGGATTCAACTCTAAGAGAGGGGAGAGGGAAATGTGTTGTGACCTACCCAGACTAGCTGGGCAGGAGCGGAGGTGGCAGGGGCTGTGTCCATAACCCCTATCATAGTCCCTCCTATCTCTCATATCTGTTTCTGGCCTCAGTGTATCCAGGGCTCCCACATTAGTAAAAACCGTTCTTTATTGTCTAAAATATCTGCGGAGGCGCTGCTCATTTAGTAATAATAGTCAACTTTATTCTTGATTATTAAAAAAGAGGGTACCATGGTCTTCCAGTACCTTGCAATAGTTAACTTGGTTACAGTGCAAATCAGTGCTACCAACTTATTTGGTTTTCGGGAGAAATCTGGAAGAGGCTCATGTAACAGTGCCTGAGATGGAGTTAAGTTAATTTGCCTATCCAGGATTTCACTTAGGAGCTCTGATGTTTGGGACCATATGCGTGAAACATGACAACAGTTCCACCACATATGTGCATATGTGCCACTTTCATTGCAACCGCGAAAACAACTTGTGTTCGCGCGTGCTGCATGAATTCTCGAGGGATGAAAGTACCATCTATAAGCTACTTTTATAAAGTATTCTTTTAAAGGTGCACAGGTAGAAAAAGAAGTGCCAGACTTTAAAATATCGCACCACTTTTCAGCGGTCCATGTAAAATTAATTTTCGTTTCCCATTTTATCATAAATGGTAATTTATTAAGCTTGGGTGGGGTATTAAACAATATATATAAGTTGGAGATCGCTCCTCTTATCCGTTTAGTAGCTAGACAGAGTCTCTCTAGACAGGAGCTAACGGTTAGCTGATTTTGTCCTAAAATTTCGTCTACTCTCGCTATTAATTGTAGGTAGGGAAACCAGCTTACTCTCTCTGGTTTATTTAATTCGGCATATTGGTGGAAGGTTATTAGCTTGGTTCCTACCAGAGTATCTACAATGCGATACAGGCCTTTGTTTGCCCACTTCTCCTGTGTAGTCTGGTCATAATGGGTAGATAGTGTCACTAAAGGGGTCGCCTTCAACCCCTTAGGTATCAGAGAATACTTGGTTGTTAGTGTTTCCCACAATGTTAGCGTATGTGCTATAGTAATAAAGCTTTTCCATTTAGGGGGCCTATCTTTTTTAGCGGTCCACAGCAATTTATAGATGGGGTGTACCATCAACATTTCTGATTCTATTTGGACCCATTGGATTCTGTCCAATTGGTTATGCCAAAGAGAAAACTGTGCCATCCTGGCCGCGTGGTAGTACGCCGTCAGATCTGGCATTCCCACCCCCCCCCCTGTTTTATATCTAAGAAGTGTTTGTTTATTCACTCTGGATCTTCGGTATTTCCAAATAAACACCACCTGGTCTTTCTGTGTTTTCCGTAACATAGTTGTAGGAACGTTTATAGGTAATGAACGAAAGAGATACAGGATTTTAGGTAGTACCGTCATCTTAATTGACGTCAACCTGCCATACAGGGAGATATTGAGTTTATTCCACCTTGATAGTAAATTTTTGATATGAGTGAACATAGGTGTGTAGTTTAGTTTATAGAGATGGTCCAGATTATTCGGGATTTTGATACCTAAATACTTTATGCCCTTATCAGCCCAATTGAAATCAAAATTCAAGATCAATAATTTTTTGGTATGTTCTGGGAGATGTGTACTGATTGCCTCACATTTATCATTATTAATCTTGTATCCCGAAATGTTGGCAAATCTGTTAATAGTTGAGTATACTAGAGGGAGGGAAATCATGGGTTTAGTAATTGACAGAATAACATCATCCGCAAATAGGCTGATCTTATGTTCCCTGTCACCTATCTTAATGCCACTAATATCCACATTTTACCTGATGCTTGTCGCCAGCGGGTTAATGCACAGGGCAAACAGCAATGGTGATAGTGGGCACCCCTGTCTGGTTCCATTAAGGATTTTTATAGATGAGGATTTATAGCCCGCTATTCTGATGAAGGCAGAAGGCAGAAGGGTGAGAGTAGATTGCCGAGATTGCCGAGATTGCTGCACAAAAATTTTCCTTAAAGCCCATATTTTTTAGCACCACAGTGAGGTATTCCCAAATTACGCAATCAAATGCCTTCTCTGTGTCTAGTGAAAGAAACAGAGAAGGCACGTTTTGTTTTGAGGTAAAGTCTACAAGATCTATCATTTTTCGGATGTTATCTGGGGCCTCTCTATTACAAATACATCCCACCTCATCCTGGTGAATAAGTTTTGGAAGAATATCATTCAGTCTAGTTGTCAAGATTTTTGCAAATAATTTGATATCCAAATTAATCATGGAGAGGGGCCTATAGTTTTTACAATGTTGTTTACATTTCCCAGGCTTAGGGATTACTGATATACGAGCCTCTAAAAGTTCCTTGGGAATGACTCCCCCTCTAGTATGTGGTTGAAACTTTCAACCAAAATGGGGCCAAGATCTTGTGCAAAAGTTATATAAAAAATACCTGAGTACCCGTCAGGGCCCGGCGCCTTACCAATCTTCAAATTACGTATTGCTATATTCACTTCATGAATGGTTATTGACGAATTTAGCTTATCTAGATCTTCTGTTGCTATTTTGGGTAGGTTACAACCCTGCAAGAATTCATTTGTGTCCCTATCTAGTGTGATAGGATTTTTGGGTGAGGGCAGGGCATAAAGTTTCTGGTAATACTGGGCAAAAGTGTTAGCAATGATCTGTGGATGGTTAGAGATCTGCCCATTTGCCATTTGAATTTGTGGCACCGAGGATGTCCTAGTTATTTCCTTTAATTTAAATCCTAATAGTTTATCAGGTTTGTTGGCTTGTATAAAATATTGAGTATCAATCAGTTTTAGGGACCTGGTAGCTTTAATGTGTTGTCATCAAGTGATGTCTGGTGTTGTAATTGTAAGTGTTTAATCTCGCTTCTAGTACGTTCGAGTTGGGCCAAATATGCTTTATTCTGTTTACTAGATTCTTTTATCAAGATGCCTCTGGCGAAGGCTTTTAATGCTCCCCACATATGCAAAGGGTTAGATACTGAGTTTTGGTTAAGTGTTAAAAAGTGAGAGATTTCTGTCTGTAAATTTTGTGTGAATAGTTTGTCTCTAAACAAAGTTGGATTTATGGTCCAGCTTCTGCCCCTATACGGGTCAATTAAGCCAGTTAATTTTGTCAGCACTGCATTATGGTCCGACCAAGTGGGTGGTATGATGTCTGAGGCTAGTATCAGGGGGGACATAGTCTGGCTAACTAGAATATAATCTATTCTTGAGTAAACATTGTGTGATGTAGAGTAGAATGAGTAATCTCTTGTTTTTGGATTTATATATCTCCAACTATCCACCAAGTTATGGTCAAGAATAAAATCAAACAACAGCTTTTTGGAACTTTGGGAGGGAGTCGCACGTGGGATCGCTGACTTATCTAGTTCAGCATTAGCTGCTAAATTAAAATCTCCCCCTATAATTAGGCGGGATTTTCTCCATGTAGTTAGCATTTTTCCTAACTTAGACAAAAATGGAGCCTGAGAATCGTTAGGGGCGTATATATTTCCCAGTATAACATGTGTATCATGTATTCTGCCCTTAACTATAATGTATCTTCCAGCCTTATCAATAATTACCTCATCTTCCTTAAAATTTAGCTCTGAATGGACCAGAATGGAAACCCCACATGTCTTGGATTGGCAGGTGGCATGACATTGTGTGGGGTAGTTTCTATCCCAATATTTTGGGGGTTTTACTTTTGTGAAATGGGTTTCCTGCAATAGTATAATGTGTGCTTTCATGGATTTATATGTATCTAAGGCTTTACGTTTCTTGATATTGGAGTGTAGCCCTCTAACATTATGTGAGACTATATTGATAGACATTCCTTACCTACAAATATGATAAGAAGCGAGTGAAGAAAAAAAAATAAAAAAAATAAAGAAGACTCCTGAAACACAGGCAGTAAAGCTTACCAATCGTTGTCTGGCCGTGTCCCCCTCCCTGTATGGAAGCAGAGCTGTCAAGTCTGCCCCTTGGAACACATATTTGCTGAAACATACCTCTATACATTATTTAACAGTTAGTCTGAGCAGTAAAAAATCAATTAACAACTGACCTTGTTCGGTCTGAACTTGGATCTTTGATCCAAAAATGCAATATGACATAGCAATAACAAATAAAACAAAGAAATTAGCAAACATAAATAACTAATATAACAAAAGAAACTTCGAGCTTACAGTATTGACATGTTGAATACCTGTTACCTTGGTAATATAACTAACATAACTATAGTTCTGTTTAAGGGTGGAACCCCTTCATCTGGAGCTATAACAATAACCTAACTATTTGAGAACATTCAGAAAATGAAGTCCAGATCAAGAGTCATATCATTTCTTTTGGGCTTGCTCTCAAAGTATAAGCCCCCCTTGATGGTTATACTTCCCTTTAGGGAATGTGCAAAATTACAATCGTAGCCTGGGCTTTATTTCTGCAAGTCAAGTCGGGCTCTCTGGTTCTTGGTTTCTCTTCTTAGTCTTCCCATTCTTGAGCACCGGTGTCCAGGTGCGGGTCAGAGCTTTTCGCTGTGGCTTGGGAGACTGAGTTGGTGATTGTGATGATTTATCAATATGAAGCCTGTTTAAAATCGACTGTCCTTCTTCAACTGTGGCACAAGAATATGACGTTTTGTCCACTGCAAAAGACAACTTAAAGGGGAATCCCCATCTGTATTTAATCTGGGCATTGGCTAGGGCTGCTAATATTTGCTTGAATTCTCTTCTCTTCTTCAGAGTGATAGGGGATAGGTCCGCGAATATTTGAATTTTGTGGCCTTCAAAAGTGATCTCTGGAACTCCCCGCACCACTTGCATAATTCTGTCTTTAATATGGTAGTAGTGGAGTTTTGTTATCACATCCCTATGAGCACCTGGTGTTGGGGGCTTAACTAAGGCTCGATGGAATCTATCCATAAGAAGGAATGATGCATCTCTTGTGTTAATTCTGAAAGAGCTACTCTCATTTTTCTTCATGGAACATTTGTTTTATCTGCTTTAGGAGGGCCTCATTTGAGGATGTTGACTTTTGGGAGGCAATGGGGAGATCCCCTGTGTCTTCTTCTTGTTCCATCCATTGAGATAGGTCTAGCATAGCCTGTTTCTTTTTCTGTTGTGATTTGGATAGACACTCTTTAACTGATTGTGTACGGCTTTTCATCTTCTAGAAGCAGATGGGGGTGATATATGAGAAAAGAATCTTGTGCCCTTCCCAGAGCAAAAAGCGTTGGTTGGTAATTAAGCGTCTATGCTTTTGAGATCTTATCACCTTGATAGCTACGTAGCAGCCTGGGAGACCTTAATCTTTCAGAGAGCCACCCTTCCCCTTTACTTTACACAGACATGCCTGAAGTAATCCTCCTCTTTTGTTATATCCATTTGTGCTTGAGAGTAGAAGGAATGTGACATGTGTAAGATGATCCTATCCTGATAGGGTGAGATGAGTTAGGGCCTGCAGTAATCACCTCTCCTGTTTTCCCTGTTACCCAAACTGCTTCGGGCTAGAGGGTGAGAGGGTGAGAGGGCAGCGGGTGGAATCAGCCCTTATAAGTATTAAATCACCCTATCTAGAGTCCATCTATCAGATACAGATCATCTAAGATAAAGTGTAGAAAGTCTCTATTTTCTGAGTTCTGTGATTTTTTCAGTTAGCACTCAACTCCTCAGGGAAGTTTGTCCTCACAGGACCATCACGGGCAAGGAACTTTGGATATGACCCGCCAGCAAGGTAGCTGGCAGGAAAGGGGTGAGGAGAGAGTGCTAGTCTTATCCACAAACAGTTAACAATATACTTTTGCTGGCAGAGGCTGGTATAAACAGTTTCAGATTGCTTCAGTTTTTCAGGCTAGATTCTAGTGTCTTTTTTCCTCTAGGAGATATTGTGAATTAAAGCTAGAGCCCAAATTATGTATCCCTCTATGAGACTAGTTCAGCTTGCAAGTAAGTATTAGAGGTTGTAATATGTGACAAACTTGTAGGTCGTTTTGAGGCCTCCCTCTTTGCTTATTTGCAAATGTATATAATGTCTTTCAGTCCCCCAGTTTATCTTTTATAATGTCCCAGTTATCCACATAACATTTGATTTGTGGGATGTCAGAAAAAGATTAAAGGTGTACCTGTAAAATGGCGGTTCGCGCCAAATTCCGTTTTTTTCCACTGTCCCTCTACTTTAATTACAGCAGGTCTTATTGGTCGTTCGGGGTGATTGCCTGCTATATTCCTTAGTCGTGCCCGGTATTATGGCCTCAGTGGTGTTTAAACCTTCCGGCCCGGAGTAGGCCGCAGCCTCAGACTTTCCCAGTTTTCCTCTGGAACTCAGGCCCGGATCGGATTCCGACTTCCGAAAATATAAAAATTGCGGGCTAAATTCGGGTGTCCAGGCTGAGGGTACTACCCTGTGCTTAAGGATAGCCTTGCTGGTCTATATAAATCACTTTTTTGCCAGTTTTTAGTCTTTTTTTGTCAGGAGCTCCTCACAAACACTGCTGCATTGATGGCTCAAACGGAATTTAATTTGGTCTTAGAATGTGGTTTTGCAGTCTTGTTCTTTGCTATCCATTTTAGGGAGACCTTCATAAGAAAGAGGTGTATATAGTAAACTAGAATTCACTAGAGCTGTATAGAAGCATTTTTTTGCAGTTAATTGTTCTCTTTTATCAGTAGCTTACTAGTTTTGTTTTGTGGAGGTGTTTTTCCTTTTGTCCAAAAAGTTAAAGATATTTTATCTTATTAAATGATATATGTAGGACTCTGAGTCGCTGTGTCCAAATTCTATTAAAAAATGAAAGTTAGCGATTGGAGTTCAGTAAAAGTCACTTTAATAATATCAAATTAAAAACAGTTGGATAAATATTTTAACAAAACATATATAAAATATATATAAAATATGGTTTTTATTTAGGTCAAAGGATGGTGTCTAAACCGCTAACCCATTGAAAGTAGGAGGTTTGAAACCTATGACCAAATTCTGAAGATAGAAAACTAGATATAAAAAAACATTAGAGGATTGCAAGCTATAAAAAAATAATAATACAGAAAAGAATAAAAAACTTATATGATAAAAACTGCTGATTAAAAGATGCTGGTTCTCTTAAAATGCTGAATATGGCATAAAACAAAAGGTAGATGAGTCTTAGAAATCCGCCAGCGTTTCTTTCCTTGAGAACGGAAGTGTATCGGAGAGAACCGGAAGTGACATCACTGTTCTTGCGATACCTTACGCATTTCGTGGATGCTTTGCCCACTTCATCAGAGGTATATATATATATATATATATATATATATATATATATATATATATATATATACACACTAATATATACTTAATTAGAATGAAATAGTTTATTATTTCACTTTTCCCACATACTAGATTTCTGCCAATACAGCGAAGCTGAATAAAATGTGAATTACAGGTGCCCCTTATATAATTGTTATGCCATAGACTAATTCATGTTAAAAAAGAGGAAAATAAAAATTTCCAAGCAATTTAAGATCCGTACATCTGGTAATGAGTTACTCAGGAAATATTTTGTAGTAATTCTTGAAAACCGAATTGATCTGCAATTTATTCACAACAGCCCTGCAGCAACAGAATGTTGTCTGTAAAAAATAATACAAACAAGGCTAAACATTAATGGTTGCAATATTCACCCAGAACTATAGAATGTTATTTTAATCCAGATTATTCAAATGTTAACACTTTACAATAGTCATCATATAACTGTCAGCTTTTACATTTGATATTAACTGAATAAAAAGAAAATACATTTTGTTTAAAGGATAAATACATTGGCAAGACTGTTTTAGAAACAGTGAAAACATTATTGCTACAAGAAACACTTTGGCCTAGATTAGTGGAGCACTACTGATAACTTAGTGTGTGCTATCCATATTGCAGTACCGCAAAATATTAGTGCACTATATGTATTACAAGTTCATGTTAAAACTGAATAACCAGAGAATGCTTAGCACAGCTGACATCCTTTAGCACACTCTTTATGGCTGAGCTAAATGTCGCTCATATTATAAGTTGAAAGTTTTGTGTTGTGCAACTATACCTGGTGTAAAGTGTTGAGGCTACAATAAAAGTAAAACAAAACACATGTAAATCATATTAAAAGATAGTATTACACTCATATAGATATAAATATAACAGATACGTATATATATATATATATATATATATATATATATATATATATAAATATACACACACACATTTAAATAGATAGATAGATAGATAGATAGATAGATAGATAGATAGATAGATAGATAGTTGTATATACACACACACACACACACATATATATATATATATATATATATATATATATATATATACACATGCATGTGCAGCATAGAATGTAATCTCTGCTCTGGCAAACTGCTACTTGGATATTCTAGTTTGACTTCTGGTTCCCCTGACTACACTTCTGTTTAACCCTTTGTTTTGGACTGGCTAGGTATATAAATTTAGCTTGTTTGTGGACTCTGCATTTGTTTAACGATTTGTACTGCTGTGAGGCCTTGACCCGGACTGTCTGATTTAGATTACCTTAACCCTGTATACCTCTGCTATCAAAATATCTGCATTAAGTAACTTATGCAAGTTAATATTCATCTAGATTGTGAGACTAAACGTATACAGAGGGGCTGATTAAAATACTTGAGAGAGTTCAGCTACTAAGTTTAGTCTCATTGCTCTCTTACCCCTGGCCTCTGTTGTTAAAGTTCAGTGCAACAGTAAGGGCTGGAGGTGAGCTGAGCCACTCAGCCATTGATTCCAGTTTGTTAATTCAAAACAACAGCAATCTACCTGACACTGAGGAGACGTCTGCTTGGACCGTGAAGCGGTTTGCTGGTTGTTGCATATTTATATTCACATACACAACACATAGATAGTATGGCACACTCTTACAAGCACACAGCTAGATTAAAAGCAAAATAGAAGAGTCAGTTACAGCATTTGGACAAATAGTGACCACATCAAGGTTTTTTTCACCATGGGTCCCTAATTAATAGTAACACAATACATTCCTTCAACCAAACACACTGAGATGCAAACAACAACAGGCCCTTTGTAATTTCCCTAGACGCATACAAAACACGAAAATGGTCTGCACTCTCAAACCGGATTGGATTCACATCATATGACCCTCAAAAACTCACAACCAGAGTCTTTCACTTTTGCACAAACCTTTTTACTTTTAAATTGTAATACGAGCATAGAAATAATAGTGCCCATTTTTTCGTCTACACATATCATGGGTATGCTTTAATTTTAAAGGAAAACTGTACAGTAAAATCGTATTGCACTTAATGTGTTTCTAATGACAAATTAAATCAGCTGCATAGTATTAAATGCATGGAAATTACTATTTTTAAGTTTTGCTCATTTCTTTATTTGTCATATTGTGATGGGGTAATTAATCAAATATTGATTGTTCGGATGATATAAATTGTGATTACATGTCACTGCTTTTATTCTGCCTGAGGAAGCAATAGCGTTTGTATTGGGAAACGTGTTGCAGTATTTTATATGTTTTTAACAACATTTTAAATAAAATATCCTCATATTGTGTAGAGGGGTTGTGAATTTTCCAAAAGGTTTTTCGTGTGCAGTTTCTTTGAAACAACATTTGGATAAATCCGTTTGGCTACAGATAATCCAGAAAAATCACAGTAACCAGAATCGGTGGTGAGCTAGTTGGGGAGCTCCAAATTCACCCAGACTGCGTTGTTTGCACTGATATAGTGCACCTCACTTTTGAGTACCCATCCTGTGTGTGTGGTGTCTGGGATCTGTGTTTTGGTTTTATCAGAGATAATGTGCCATTGGAGCGAGAGCTGAGCGTGGTGCATTAAGAGTGGACTATCAACAATAGCCTAAAGTGGCACCTCTGTTTTCTTTGGACCTCCTAATCATATTGTAAAAGTGGTATATGCTTACGAGAGGGATCGCCTCTAAAGACAAATCTATTTAGATAAAATAAAAGATATATGCGCATATAGAACTATTGGCCAATTTAAAAGTCCAAAAGAAAGTCCAACATACATGTTAAAAATGTGTATGTCTACAAGGATTAGTCCCAAAAAATCAATAAAATTAAGTCCCAAAGTCCTAAAAACGGTGTGGAAAAAAAAAACAGTTGGTTACTAACCTGCTCTCACCCATCAGTTGATTATTTCACCTGTGCTCTATTTCAGCTATAATGAAAACCTGGCCTGTTGGGGGTACTTGAGGGCCTCAGCTGAGAAACACTGGTATAGTTTGCATAAAATCAAATGATTTATTGAATGTTTGTTCTTACACAGAATTCAATCCTTTACTGATAGATTTTACATTTTGTGGGAATAAGAAAATGTCATGTTGTGTTTTGATACCAAAGCGAAAACTAGTGAATTTAATACATTGTCATGGCCCACTTGTGTTTTGACACCAAAACGAAAACTAGTGTATAATATTTACTATTTTTTAAAATATCTATCAACCTTTTATTATTATTATTATTATTATTATTATTATAAACATTGTTTATTTGTATAGCGCCGCAAAAATTCCATTGCGTTGGGTACAGAGATAGAGGTATACAATGACAAAGATGTGTGATAAGATATAAAATAACATAACAGAATATACAAAACTAGTACAGAAGGAGAAGAGCAGGTGTGCTAGCTGGAGGCGCTGGTTCAGCTTGTATCAGTCGTTGGTATCTTCCTTTCCTTCCTCGGTTGTATAACTCTAGGTGCAAAATAGTGGTGCTGAAATATCAGACAATACACCATACAAAGGTGAATATTTACTCACAGTGTATATTGCAGGTTACCGGCTCCTTCCCAATATGAAAAGACAATATCACAGATTCAGTAAAAAAGTTTGTCTTTATTTGGCTCAACGCAAAAGCGTTTCAACGGTCCCAGCCGTCTTTCTCAAGAGCAATAAAAGTGCTTTACAAACCAAAGCATACCTTTCCGCTGCACAGGCGGCCTTTAAATACATGTCAGTTACGCTACCTGCTTCCCCATTGGAGGAGAGCAGGTTTACACCCGATTCAAAATTTCAATTGTAAATTTAAAATAAACAACAATATTAGTTATATTAGAAACTATAAGTTTGTTTTAAAATATAAACTTTCTGTAGATATCATCATTTTCGCCGGTTTTGTAGTTCCCTTTCAGGTAGTTTTCTGCTTCAAGTTCTCTTTCAGGTCCGGTATGTCAGTGAAGATCACATGTTATAGGTTGTCCAATGAAATTCAGTTTCTGGTATAGTGATGTTTTGTAGTTCCCTTTCAGGTAGTTCTCTATTTTAGGTTCCCATTCAGGTCTGATATGTCAGTGGGTATCACATGTTATCAAATGTCCAATGAAAAACAGTTTCTGATATAGTGATATTGATTGCCTTTTCTTTTTTTCTCAAAATAAAAAGACATAAGTGTTATTCACAGATACAAAGTTTCTTATATGAATTCTACTTATCCAAATATTTAGAGGAGGTAGAATAAATTGCCACTTAGAAGTTTGTTACAAGTTGGAATAGATACTTTTCATAATTAAACATCCATATTATAAATAGACTTCTATACTTATTGAATGTTAAATATTGACAGAGCGACTTGTGTGTTGCATATAATTTCTTGAAATTAAGTGTGAGAATTATATTCTTTTGTACAATATGTGTATATATATATATATATATATATATATATATATATATAAACATTAAGTGTGATGATATAACATGAACTGTCTGTATAAATACATGTTTATTTTGCCCCCCTTTCATGTACTATTGTTTTTCAGTATTCACTTTACACAAATTTTACTGGTTTATTCGGGCCCCATTTTTTCTTAGGAACACATTATAGATTATCATCTGTTTTGCCCCCCTTTCATATGTTGAAGGTTTTTAAGACAAAAACAGCTTTTTTTTTTTTTTTTGTGTCCTTATACTCGTATTCACCTCAACAAGAACAAAAAATGTTACTGATTGGATTACTGAATGGGAACCTAAAATAGAGAACTACCTGAAAGGGAACTACAAAACATCACTATACCAGAAACTGAATTTCATTGGACAACCTATAACATGTGATCTTCACTGACATACCGGACCTGAAAGAGAACTTGAAGCAGAAAACGACCTGAAAGGGAACTACAAAACCGGCGAAAATGATGATATCTACAGAAATTTTATATTTTAAAACAAACTTATAGTTTCTAATATAACTAATATTGTTTTTTATGTTATTTTAGATGTTTATTTTAAATTTACAATTGAAATTTTGAATCGGGTGTAAACCTGCTCTCCTCCAATGGGGAAGCAGGTAGCGTAACTGACATGTATTTAAAGGCCGCCTGTGCAGCAAAAAGGTATGCTTTGGTTTGTAAAGCACTTTTATTGCTCTTGAGAAAGACGGCTGGGACCGTTGAAACGCTTTTGCGTTGAGCCAAATAAAGACACACTTTTTTACTGAATCTGTGATATTGTCTTTTCATATTGGGAAGGAGCCGGTAACCTGCAATATACACTGTGAGTAGATATTCACCTTTGTATGGTGTATTGCCTGATATTTCAGCACCACTATTTTGCACCTAGAGTTATACAACGAGGAAGGAAAGGAAGATACCAACGACTGATACAAGCTGAACCAGCGCCTCCAGCTAGCACACCTGATCTATTCACACAGACCTTGGGAGAGACTGTGGGACGGCTGCGGTTCACCAGAAGGGGAAAGTATTAATACATATTATACACCTGTTTGCATGTACAGAAGGAGAAGAGCCCTGCTCCAACGAGCTTACAGTCTACAGTTTGAGGGTGCAGAGACATAAGGTTTGGGGTAGCCTGCCACATGGATTTTAGTTGTATCAGTGAGTCAAGGAAGTTCAATAATTATTTTGGGTAGGATGAAAACAGAGGAGAGATGGTAAACCTCTCTCAATAGATGGGTTTTCAAAGAGCATCTGTCACGCTGCTCCTCCGCTCTGCTGTGGCCGTTGTCACGGACGCAGGTAGTCCTCCTGTTGTTAGGGATGCGGCACCGCCCTGTCTTCCCAGTTTAAGTGCCTCAGTCTCTCTCACCTGTGCCCAAGTATAGGTGTTACTTTGTGTTCTCCTGGGTGCTGTATTTCTGTTTACTGGATTGCTATATTGATACTCTGTTGATGAACTCTACCTTTTTGACTACTCTGCTTGCCTTAACCCCTGAACTACTGGATTGCTATACTGATACTGAACTCTGCTTGTTTGACTACTCTGCTTGCCATAACCCCTGAACTACTGGATTGCTATAATGATACTGAAATCTACTTGTTTGACTACTCTGCTTGCCTTAATTCCTGAACTACTGGATTGCTATACTGATACTGAACTCTGCTTGTTTGACTACTCTGCTTGCTTAACCCCTGAACTACTGAATTGCTTCTTTGTTGCTGAACTCTGCCAGTCTGACCATTCTATTGATTTACCCCTGAACTGCTATACTGCTGGATATCCTTTTGTTGCTTACTCCTGCCTGTTCCCGGTCCTTCTATTGGTGTACCCCTGAACTGTTATACTGCTGGATATCCTTTTGTTGCAGACTCCTGCCTGTTCCCGGTCCTTCTATTGGTTTACCCCTGAACTTCCATACTTCTGGATTACCTTCCTGTTGCCGCCGAGTACTGCCCTGCCTGCTGTGAGTACTGCTTACTTCATTTTACAAACTCTCTCTCTGCTCTGGGATATTTCCTATCATTCCACTTGACGCCGGGATAAGAAGACTACTGGCCAAGTTTGGTCTGATAGTGGAATATCCCACGAGCATTACATTATACTTGGGCCATGGACCCAAATGAGGTAGCAAATGCAGTAACTCATCAGAGTCTGACACTGGGAACACACACCACACATTTGCAGAGTGTGGATTCAAAGCTACAGGCTATAACCGCTTTGCTATCCTCACTGGTTGCAGAAAAGAATGCTGCTCCTGTTGTTATACTGCCAGTACCCGCTGCTAGTGCCGCAGTTCCTTCCCCTGCTTCTGGAAGTATACCCCAGATGCCATTACCTGACAAGTATAATGGTACTACCGACTGTTGATGTTTCCTCAACCAGTGCATCGCAATGACCCCCAAACCTTCCAGTTTAATCAGTCAAAGGTCAATTTTATCATTTCCTTACTGAAAAACAAGGCCCTAGCCTGGGTCTCTCCTCTTTTGGAACAGAGCGCTCCACTCCTGAAAGATGCTGATGCCTTCACTTCTGCATTATCTTCTGTATTTGGGACCACCAGCCATGCTGCTGCTGCAGAGTACTCTCTCTTGGATCTCCGCCAGGGTAATAGAACTGTGGCACAATATGCCATTGAGTTTCGCACTTTGGCACTTGAGACCAGTTGGGATGGCAGTGCTCTCAAGGCGGCCTTTAGGAGAGATTTGCATGAATGCATCAAGGACGAGCTTACCTATCGTGATGTCCCTACTTCCCTGGACAAATTCATAGCACTTTGTATTAGTCTGGATTCTTTCAGGAGAGACAATCTGAGAGTGACAGAACTTGTAAAATCCTTCCCTCTCATCCTCCTACTCGTCCAGGTCTATAGACCATCCTCTACCCCTTCAGCACCTCCAGAAACCTCAGTAGAGGAACCCATGGATCTCTCCTCCCTCAAACTCAAACAAAATCTGAAAGACAGAGAAGAAGGAAATTGAGACTGTTTCTACTGTGGTTCTAACTCACACCAGCTAAAGAACCGTGATATCCTGCCGAGAAAAGCCAATGCTTAGAGGATAAAACTGGGGTACCTCTAAGCGTGGTCACTACTAAATCCCCTCAATCTTCTCGAATCCTGATACCTGTTACCCTCTCCTTTCTTCAGAATTATGTGTACACTCAGGCCTTTATTGATTCAGGGGCTGCTGGAAATTTTCTGGATCACCATTTCATGATTCAGGCAGGGTTACCTCTTCTGCAGAAAAAAAACACTCTTTTAAAAGAACTGCTCTGGATGGCACTCCCCTTGGATCAGGTTTAATGCATTTCGAATCAGCACCCCTAACCATGACTGTGGGAGTCCTTCATACCGAACAGTTGCAGTTCAATGTCATTCATTCTTCAGCACAACCAGTAATCCTTGGTCTTCCTTGGCTCCGTATACACAATCCACATTTCGACTGGACTGAGGGCCAGTTGGCCTCCTAGGGTACATCCTGCTTCCTCTCCTGTCTGGCTAAAGTTACTCCATTACGCCACATCCCCATTGCCAGTCTACAGACCCCTTCAAGCCTTCCCTCAATTTACGTGGATTTTACTGATGTGTTTGAAAAGAAAGCAGCTGATGTGCTGCCACCCCACCGTCCTTATGACTGCAAGATTGACCTCTTTCCTGGAGCCCCACTTCCTAATGGGAGTACTTATCCACACTCCAAAGCTGAAACCAAGGCCATGGAGGAGTATATTCTCCTGCCGGGGCTGGCTTCTTTTTTGTTATCACTATCAAGAATCTCTATCCTATTCCATTAATCACAGAACTTTATGATTCGCTCCAGAATGCTCGCTACTTCACATACAGGTAGATTATGAGTTATGCACGCTAAAGAAAATTTAACGAACGCAACAAAATTGCGTTATTTAACCCTCTATAGCGCAGCCATTACAAGTTTTTAAAAACAGCCGGCTGGTGAGTGCGATATGGTGGTTTTAAGCTCCATACCTCACAAAATACAAGCGCTGTTTTGACATGCTCGTGCGCGCTTTCCCCATAGACATCAATGGGGAGAGCGGGTTAGAAAAAAAAATAACACCTGCGATTGCAGAATGAAAAGCTCTGTAACGCAACCCCATTGATGTCTATGGAGAAAAAAACCTAACGTTTAAAACTAACACCCTAACATAAACCCTAAGTCTAAACACCCCTAATCTGCTGCCCTGACATCGCTGACACCTACATAAATTTATTAACCCCTAATCTGCCGCTTCTGATATCGCCGCCACTGAAATAAATCTATTAACCCCTAATCTTCCACTCCCGATATCGCCTCCACTATACTAAAGTTATTAACCCCTATTTCCCTGCACCCCAACATCACCCACACTATAATAAATCTGTTAACCCCTATTCAAATAAATCAATAGAATTTCAGTAGCTCTCATCCTATTGGCTGATTTGAACAGCCAATAGGATTTTAGCAGCCCTAATTCCTATTGACTGATTCAAAATTTTCAGCCAATAGGAATGCAATGGTACCCCCAGCATAAAAGGGGTACCTTGAATTTCAATCCTCAGTGTGCGGCAGATGATCGCATGAAGAGGACCTCCACCTGGACCTCTGCCTTGGACCTCTGCCTGGACCTCCGCCTTGGACCTTTGCCTGGACCTCCACCTGGATCTCCGCCTTGGACCTTTGCCTGGACCTCCGCCTCCATGTGTCGACTGCTCTGCCTCTGCAGGAATGAAGAAGATGCTGGTCCCGCGATGGATGAAGATGGAGCCTCCGGGATGAAGATCCTTCAAGCGGGACTTCAGCAACTGTAAGTGGATCTTCAGGGGTTAGGGTTAGGTTTTTTAAAACTTTTTTGGGTGTTTTTTTAGTTTAGGGTTTGGGGTTTTCTTAAAAGAGCTAAATGCCCTTTTCAGGGCAATGCAAAAGAGCTAAATGCCCTTTTCAGGGCAATAGGTAGATTAGGTTTTTTTAGATTTTTTTTTTTATTTTTGGGTTTAGAGGGGTGGGGGTTTGTAATGTTAGTGGGTCGTTGTATTTTTGTTTCAGGTAAAAGAGCTGTTTAACTTAGGGCAATGCCCTACAAAATGCCCTTTTAAGGGCTATTAGTAGTTTATTCTAGATTAGTTTTTTTTATTTTGGGTGTTTTTTTTTTAAATGGGTAATAGAATAGGAATAATTGTTATTTGTTTGTTATTTTGCGTAATGTTTTTTTTTTTTCGTTTTGGGGTGGGTTTTTCTTTTTAGCATAGCCATGTTTTATTTTTAATGGGCAGCAAAAGAGCTGAATGACCTTTTAAAGGGCAATGCCCATACAAATGCCTTTTCAGGGCAATGGGTAGATTAGGTTTTACTTTGTTTTCATTTTGTGGGTTTGGGGGGTGGGGGTTTGTATACTGTTAGGGGGTGTTTGCTTTTCTTGTGTAGAAAAAGAGCAGATATCTTTAGGGCCCTTGGTAGTTTATTATTGATTAGGGTTTTTGGGGTGTTTTTTTTTTTTTTATAAACGGGTATTAGAATAGCAATAATTTTTATTGTTTTGGATTATTTTGTTTATTTTTTGTAATTTTATTGTTTTTTATTTTTTGTAATTTTATTGTTTTTTATTTTTTGAAATGTTAAGTGTTAGTGTAAGGCAACTTAGGTTTTATTTGACAGGTAAGTTTGTATTTATTTTAACTAGGTAGCTAGTAAATAGTTAATAACTATTTACTAACTAGTCTACCTAGTTAAAATACATACAAACTTACCTGTGAAATAAAAATAAAACCTAAGCTAGCTACAATATAAATATTTGTTATATTGTAGCTAGCTTAGGTTCTATTTTACAGGTAAGTTTGTATTTAGTTTTAAATAGGTATTATTTAGTTAATAACTCTAACTTTATTTTAGCTCTATTTAAATTATGTTAAAGTTAGGGGGTGTTAGGGTTACGGTTAGGGTTACGTTAGGGTTAGGTTTAGGGGTTAATATAGTTTAATTTAGGTTGTTTCGATGTGGGGGGCTGGCGGTTTTTAGGGGTTAATAGGTTTATTTAGTAGTAGTGATGTGGGAGGCCAGAGGTTTAGGGGTTAATAACTTTATTTAGTGGCGGCGATGTCAGGGTGCGGCGGAATAGGGGTTAATAGATTTATTATAGTGTGGGCGATATTGGGGTGTGGGGGAATAGGGGTTAATAAATTTAGTATAGTGGCGGCGATGTCGAGGGCGGCGGAATAGGGGTTAATAAATGTTATTAGTGGCGGCGATATCGGGAGTGAAAGATTAGATGTTAATAACTTTAATATAATGTTTGCAATGCGGGAGGGCCTCGGTTTAGGGGTTAATAGGTAGTTTATAGGTGTAATTTGTAACAGTTTAGTTATGAGTTTTATGTAACAGTTTTGTTGCATAAAACTCATAACTACTGCTCTCAGATTGTGAGATGGATCTTGTCTGTATAGGCTGGAACACAAGCTTTTTAGTCTCACTGCAAAACTTGTAATACCAGTGCTATGCAAGTCCCATGAAAAAACTTAATTTTAACGTGTGCGTGATTGACATTGCGTTACAGGCTAAAAGGCTTGGGTACAGCTATACCGACAAGACTTGTAATGGCTGCGGTGCTGTTTTAACGCTGAAATGACATACATACATACAATCTTGTTCGTATATTCCCAGGGCATGAATGGAAGACTGCCTTCAACACAAGATCAGGGCATTATGAATACCTTGTAATGCCTTTTGGGCTGTGTAATGCCCCTGCTGTCTTCCAGGCATTTGTCAACAATGTCTTCCGTGACCTTCTCAATCGCGATGTCTTTGTCTATCTGGATGACATCCTTATTTTCTCCTCCACTCTTGAGGAGCACCATGAACATCTAAAGACATGTACTTCTTTACCTCAGAGACAATTACCTGGTAGCCAAACTGGAGAAATGTAAATTAATTAAATTAAAACGAAGTTCAGATCCAGTTCCTTGGCTATGTTATCTCGAAGGAGGGTTTTGCCATGGATTCTTCTAAGCTCACCACAGTCCTGGAATGGCCTCAACCCACCTCTTTAAAGGAACTACAGAGATTCTTGGGGTTCTCTAATTATTACCGCAAGTTTATCAAAAACTTCTCCCAAATAGTTGCTCCCCTCACTGAGTTAACTAAACGGAAAAGAGACTGAAAAAACTGGCCTCCTGAATCCGTGGATTCCTTCTCTCACCTGAAAAAGGCCTTTTGTTCTGCTCCTGTGCTCCGCTATCCTAATCCTGACCTGCAGTTGACTTTAGAGGTTGACGCTTCCAAGATTGGAGCTGGAGCAGTCCTAACCCAAAGGGATCCTTTATCCTCCAAATTGCACCTTGTAGCCTTTTCTCCAAGTGCTTTGCTCCTGCAGAGAAGAAATATGACATGGGTAATCGTGAACTCTTGGCCATTAAGATGGCTCTGATTGAATGGCGTCATTGGCTAGAGGGTACCGCCAATCTCATTCAGATTCTCACTGACCACAAGAATCTGATGTACCTTGAAACTGCTAATAGACTCAATCCTCGACAGGCCAGGTGGGCCTTGTTCTTTTCCTGTTTTAACTTTGTGGTCTCTTATCTTCCTGGGACCAAGAATAAAAAGGCTGATGCCCTTTCCCGTTAGTTACCTCACTCTAGTAAGTCCTCTGAAGCTCCTATTGAACACATTATACCCCCCTCCTGTGTGGTTGCTCAACTTAGCACTTCTCTTCTTCAAAGACTGCAACATGCCCAGTCTAGAAAGCCTCCTGAAGCCCCCGCAGCTCCTGATATCTTCTTTGTACCTCTGAACCTACACACCCCTGTGCTATCCTGGGCTCATGATAGTAAACGTTTAGGACATCCTGGTTTAACAAGAACTTTTAAGCTACTTTCCAAGCATGTATGGTGGCCTACCATGAAAACCGATGCTCACTATTATATGAAAGCCTGCACGACTTGTGCTGCCAATAAACTCCCCAATCCTTGCCTCCTTGCTTACTCCAACCTTTGTCCATTCCCAAACAACCTTGGACACACATAACAATGGATTTCATTGTGGACCTCCCTCCTTCTGACCATCATATGGTTATCTGGGTTGTGGTGGAACGATTTTCCAGACTGGCTCATTTTGTACCCTTAAAGAAACTGCCATCTGCCCAAGAGTTATCTTCTCTTTTTCTGTTACATGTGGTATGACTTCATGGCATTTCAATGAATATTGTTTCCGACAGAGGTCCACAATTCATCTCTACCTTTTGGAGAGCCTTTTGCAAGTTGATTGGAACCACTGTTTCCTTGTCATCCGGTCACCATCCTCAGACTAATGGGCTGACTGAGAGAGTGAAAGAAGATCTTGAAGCCTATCTCAGAACTTTTGTTAATTCTTTCCATACCAACTGGTCTGAATTGATGTCCCTAGCTGAGCTGGTAAAGAACACTCATTGGCACCCATTTTTACGATGTTCTCCTTTTAAAGCCGCAGCAGGTTACCAATCTCGTGTCTTTCCTCTTTATGCTCAGTCCACATGGGTCCCTGCTGCAGACCGAAACATTACTAACCTCACTACTTATTGGCAACATATTCGCTGTCAGGTTAGGTAATGTCCAGAAGAAGACCCAAATGCTAGGGCAAACTAAAATAACACCCTTGCACTCTGAGTTTAATCCAGGATGTGGCCCCACGACAACTACTATAAAACAAGGTACTCACAATATGGAGCAGGGTTGGTCTGGATCCTCTGGAAAGAGTAAAGTAAATCTTGATTGCTGCAGGTTTAAACTTCAGAATAGGGTACCATAAACAAACAGCCAATAAGGAAGGATTAGGTAACTTCAAATCAGGCACTATGAGTGATAAGCTCAACGTGGTCAATGAAGCAGAGTTTGGCAACTTGTAATCAGGCAGTTTGAGGATTAAGCAATAGAGTAGTCATATATGCAGAGTTTGGAAACTTGTAATCAGGCAGTTTGAGGGTTAAGCAATAGAGTAGTCATATATGCAGAGTTTGGCAACTTGTAATCAGGCAGTTTGAGGGTTAAGCAGTAGAGTAGTCATATATGCAGAGTTTGGCAACTTGGAATCAGGCAGTTTAAGGGTTAAGCAATAAATTAGTCAATCAGGAAAAGGTTGAGGATCAGCAGTCAATCTAAAGTATGAGTACTCACGACAGCCACAGGAATGCAACAAACAATACGGCACCAGAGGATAGAGAGACCAGAATAAGAAGCCGGTCCTGACGTCAGCAGAGGGGGATGGCTCAGAGAGAGGAAGACTTTGCCAGGCAACCAGACACGCAGGAAGAGCCGCCAGAACCTCCGGTGGTGAGTGTGACATTCACTCTCAGTTATGTTCAGCTGTCTCCAGATACAAGAAGTTTGCTGATCATCATAGAGCTTCTTTTCGTGCCTTTTTGGTAGGTGAACGTATTTGGGTCTCTACTCGACATATACATCTACATCAACCCAGTCACAAATTAGGTCCTAGGTTTATCGACCCCTACAAGGTCCTTAAAAGACTGTCTCCTGTTGCCTACAAAGTGGCCTTACCCAGAACCCTGCGCATACACCCAGTTTTCCACATCTCATTACTCAAGCCTTACGTCAAGAACAGATATACTCAGCTCCGACCACCTCCTCCTCCGCTCCTGATTCATGGTGACCCTGAGTATGAGGTAGCTAAGATCCTGGACTGCAGATACAGTGGGGCAAAAAAGTATTTAGTCAGCCACCAATTGTGCAAGTTCTCCCACTTAAGAAGATGAGAGAGGCCTGTAATTTTCATCATAGGTATACCTCAACTATGATAGACAAAATGTGGAAACAAATCCAGACAATCACATTGTCTGATTTGGAAAGAATTTATTTTCAAATTATGGTGGAAAATAACTATTTGGTCAATATCAAGAGTTCATCTCAATACTTTGTTATATATCCTTTGTTGGCAATGACAGAGGTCAAACGATTTCTGTAAGTCTTCACAAGGTTGTCACACACTGTTGCTGGTATGTTGGCCTATTCCTGCATGCAGATCTCCTCTAGAGCAGTGATGTTTGGGGCTGTCGCTGGGCAACACAGACTTTCCACTCCCTCCAAAGGTTTTCTATGGGGTTGAGATCTGGAGACTGGCAAGGCCACTCCAGGACCTTGAAATGCTTCTTGCGAAGCCACTCCTTTGTTGCCCTGGCGGTGTGTTTGGGATCATTGTCATTCTGAAAGACCCAGCCACATTTCATCTTCAATGCCCTTGCTGATGGAAGGAGGTTTGCACTCAAAATCTCATGATACATGGCCCCATTCATTCTTTCATGTATGCGGATCAGTCGTCCTGTTCCCTTTGCAGAGAAACAGCTCCAAAGCATGATGTTGCCACCCCCATGCTTCACAGTAGGTATAGTGTTCTTTGGTTGCAACTCAGAATTCTCTCTCCTCCAAACACGAGTTATGTTTCTACCAAACAGTTCTATTTTGGTTTCATCTGACCATATGACATTCTCCCAATCCACTTCTGGATCATCCAAATGCTCTCTAGCATTTTTCAGACGGGCCCCCTTAAGCAGGGGGACACGTCTGGCACTGCAGGATCTGAGTCCCTGGCGGCGTAGTGTGTTACTGATGGTAGCCCTTGTTATGTTAGTCCCAGCTCTCTGCAGGTCATTCACTAGGTCCCCCCGTGTAGTTCTGGGATGTTTGCTCACTGTTCTTGTGATCATTTTGACCCCACGGGGTGAGATCTTGCGTGGAGCCCCAGATCGAGGGAGATTATCAGTGGTCTTGTATGTCTTCCATTTTCTAATTATTGCTCCCACAGTTGATTTCTTCACACCAAGCTGCTTGCCTATTGCAGATTCAGTCTTCCCAGCCTGGTGCAGGTCTACAATTTTGTTTCTGGTGTCCTTCGACAGCTCTTTGGTCTTCACCATAGTGGAGATTGGAGTGTGACTGTTTGAGGTTGTGGACAGGTGTCTTTTATACTGATAACAAGTTCAAACAGGTGCTATTAATACAGGTAATGAGTGGAGGACAGAGGAGCCTCTTAAAGAAGAAGATACAGGTCTGTGAGAGTCAGAAATCTTGCTTGTTTGTAGGTGACCAAATACTTATGTTCCACCATAATATGCAAATAAATTATTTCCAAATCAGACAATGTGATTGTCTGGATTTGTTTTCACATTTTGTCTCTCATAGTTGAGGTATACCTATGATGAAAATTACAGGCCTCTCTCATCTTCTTAAGTGGGTGAACTTGCACAATTGGTGGCTGACTAAATACTTTTTTGCCCCACTGTACAGGTGCAGGCAACTACAGTACCTATTACACTGGAAGGTTTACTCTGTGGCAGATTGTTCCTGGGTTCCTGCCCGTGATGTGCATGCTCCTTCTTTGGTCTCCAGATTTAATGCTGCACATCCCACCAAGCCTATGTCGGGTCCCGGAGGTACCCTTTGAGAAGGGGGCTTTGTCATGCTGCTCCTCCGCTCTGCTATGGCCATTGCCACAGATGCAGGCAGTCCTCCTGTTGCTAGGGATGCAGCAGTGTAACTGTAGCACGGTGATGACATCATCACCGCCCACCCTGTCTTCCCTATGTAAGTGCCTCAGTCTCTCTCACCTGTGCTCAAGTATAGGTGTTACTTTGTGTTCTCCTGGGTGCTGTATTTCTGTTTACTGGATTGCTATATTGATACTCTGTTGATGATCTCTGCCTGTTTGACTAATCTGCTTGCCTTAACCCCTAAACTACTGGATTGCTATACTGATACTGAACTCTGCTTGTTTGACTACTCTGCTTGCCTTAACCCCTAAACTACTGGATTGCTATACTGATACTGAACTCTGCTTGTTTGACTTCTCTGCTTGCCTTAACCCCTGAACTACTGGATTGCTATACTGATACTGAACTTTGCTTGTTTGACTACTCTGCTTGCCTTAACCCCTGAACTACTGGATTACTATACTGATACTGAACTCTGCTTGTTTGACTAGTCTGTTTGCTTAACCCCTGAACTACTGGATTGCTACTTTGTTGCTGAACTCTGCCAGTCTGACCATTCTATTGGTTTATCCCTGAACTGCTATACTGCTGGATATCTTTTTGTTGCTGACTCCTGCCTGTTCCCGGTACTTCTATTGGTGTACCCCTGAACTGTTATACTGCTGGATATACTTTTGTATACTTCTGGATTACCTTCCTGTTGCCGCTGAGTACAGCCCTGCCTGCTGTGAGTACTGCTTACCTCATTTTACAAACTAGTTAAAGAGTTGAGTAAGGGCAGGGTTAAAGAAGCAGAGAGAGAGGGATGAGGTTGTGAAGGAATAGGGTCATGTAGATAGGTTGTGGGATGAGCAGAGGATAGGAATATAAAGACTTATTTCTATGACAGGAGAAAAGTAACAGAGTTTTGTTAATAGGAGGTGTGGCTAAAAGAGTTGGGTTTGAGGTGTTTGAGGGAGACATGTATTTTCTAATTGTGTCAATTTTTTTTTTAAGTGATCAACAATAATCTGAGCAGTGAGTTTGGTAGTGGGTGGAGGTGACGGTGGACGTAGAAGGGAGTTAAAGGATGAAAACAGCTTGCTGGGGTTGGATGTGTGAGTTGGCATGTGGGAGGATAAATGTATAATGCAAGTACTATGGCCCAAGAGTGGCCTAGACATAAGCCAATTCCCCACATCCTTACATAAGTAGATTGATGAATACCTCCTATTTTATCGTGGGGAACATTAGCCATTTGATTTAACAAAAACTGAAGTTATATTGTAGCTAGTTTAAGTTTCCTTTCTACACCAAATCAAGGCATAAATGTGTGTTTTCATTATGTTTTGTTTACTCCAATGCTTTATTTGCTTTGATGCAATTGATGTTGATAGACGAAAATTGTATATTTCTCTCTTCATAACTTCAATAATAAAAAAAAAAAAATGTATAATGCAAGTAATTAGCAAGGTGCATAATTTTCTCCACTGACATTCAGCAGTCCAAGAACATCTCTGAAGATAGTGGGTCTGTTTTTTGTGCCATGGATGTCATTGAGTGCATGATGAACGGCAAACAGTGAAGGGTGCAGCTATCAAGTGTTGGTTTTAGTGCTGAATTTAGTGCTGTTGGTTTTAGTGCTGAATTATACTGTAAGGACACAAGGTCTAGGCAAGAGAGGAATGAAATGTTGAAGAAGAGAGGTTTCAGTTGAGTAGAAAAAATTCTTTAAGATTCAAGTAATTTAAATTGATTTAAGATCGCAGTTTTTTGTGGGGCTTATGAGGAGGCTGCAGTTTGAGTAAGAGGAAAAGTTAGTAGATGGTAGTCCGAGAGAGGTAAGGGAAAGTTAGAGAACTTGGAATTGGTACAGGGATTGGTGAAGACCAGGTCAATCGAGTTGTCTTCACTGTCAGTATATAGCAGGGTTACAATATAATTTATTTAATAATTATTCTTTAAAATAACCTCCAATTAAAATGAATAATACGAAAAAATTAAAATCAATATTTATTCCTAAATTCTTTAAGATTAGTTAAAGTTATTAACACATTGAATTATTATAGAAACCAGATTATGAATCAGATGATACACACTTAAGCTGTTATAATATTCTATAGAAAGATCATAAAAATATACCTTTACAATTTACCTTATTCACAATGAATTGCATTAAAATTTCACAATAAAATACCAGAATATGGACCGCTAACTTTAACACTGCCTAGTTAAACAATATAACAAGATACTTTAACAGCCAATTTATGTGCCAATTTATCTGAGCTGAAATAAATCTTATTTAGCTACAATAAGGCCAATTCTAAAATATATATATAGTTGCAAATATAAATTACTTAGCACTAAATATGACTAGTTAAACTACACAGGACTATGAACATGAGCTCAAAATATAAATCAAGCACTTTTAAAATTACGAACTGCAATCTAGTTGTAGTTACCAAATACCTTTGATTAAAATATTAAATATATAGAACAGTCATACAACACCACATTAACCAATTAAATGTCTCAGATTTATCCGAAAAGTCCAATTTCACCTCATAAATTAAAAGAGGTATTTTTGCAAGATGGATGAATGTTAGGCCCAGATTTGCTTTATAGAGACTGGATTCTATGGCAACAGTTTTGTCAGTTAAAATTCAGTGGCCAAGCCCCTTTCTTTTCTCTTGCATGAGGTTATATCATGTGATATACCCCACCCCTTTTTATTCTAATCATCAGTGAAATTGGGATGCGCACTTACTGAAACTTGTCTGATAGGCCCTTCAGATGCTTGTCTGATAGGCTATTTGGTTTGGCATATGTTTTAAACAGTCAATTCTTTTTGCTGTCATACCAGTTTTAATCCACTAGGGGGTAGCAGATAACCAGAAATGCAGTTTCATTTTTAATACTGCTAACAGTAAACTATATAATTTAATTGTATATTTAATATACTCACTATGTTCTGATATTAATAAATTATGTGTTCAGTACATATGATAATATATAATTACATTTTCTCTGATTTCTCTGATTATTTTACTTATCATGTTTTAGAAGATGCCTTAAAAGTTGTATTTTTATGAAGGACTAGTAGTATCAATCAATGAAATATATTTGTCTATCTGACTTATTCTATATCTCAGCTCATTTGATATACTGATACATATTTCATTTCCTAGTCACATCTTATATCATAAATATACATGAGTATTAGTTATTTATTAATACATGTCTCAACAGTGTTTAAGACATGGATACAAAATCTATGATGCATCTATATGTCAACTCATAGCATCTTATTTAGAAATCTCATCTTCACATTAGTTCTTCCTTGTAATATATATATATATATATGGTATTAGAAGAGAAAGTGGTTATTCAGCGCTAGGTGTCCCCCCCGAGAGGAATATAGTTAGTAGTGTAATAGGATGAACTGGCTGCCCCTATACCTGAAATAAGGGCAATTGCAGGGTCCCCACCCTGCACTGTCCTATTTCAAATGTTAGAGAAAACTATTGTTAGGAAAAGTGGAGTTGGGGCGCACTGTTCATAAAAATTAGTAGCCAATATATTATTAATATATTATTAATAGTGGTATCAAAGTAGTTGGTGTAGACAGAAAAATCGAATTGTTATGTCAAACAGATTGTACTATGCAATATATCTACTATAAATATTTTAAACAGCGGCAATTGAATTAGTTGTATCAAAACATATTGGCAAATGTTATTTTGTATTTGAGTAGAGTGGTGTACCAATCAGATCAATTAGATGTCCTGAAAGGAAAAAAAGTTTCCCTTTCTATTACGGTTAAGGGTACTAAAAATTCACTTAATATGACATCATAGAATACACAAAAGTTCACAGGTATTTGTAGTCCCAAAAATTCAAGTAGATTTATGTAAAATAAACAACGTGGAATAGATGGTAGCTTTATATCTGATCCTTATGTTGTAAATAAATGCCCACTTACTAGATATGACCTCAATCCTATGAGGTAAGTGGGAAGCGTCTTAAATAAATACATTTGTCCCCCAGCAATCTGGAAACGCTGCTTCTCTGCCTCTTTGGTGTTGTTAGAAACACTGCTATCCTGCTTCCTTAGTATGGTAGAGATTTCTTTCTCCCTCCTTTTTGATTTGCTTAATTATTCCCTCAGCAGCTAGCTCACAGCTAAGATAAAATCACAACTGGAAAGGTTAGTCACCGCATCTGGCCAAATGGGAAAGCTCAGGCACCACGTCAAGGTCCTTTCCTTTGCCTGAGTCCCTAACACAGGCACACCATCATGCGAGCTCACAAAGCTAAACAAACTGAGAACCCAGGTTCCGAATGGAGCTTGATGCCCCGTGTTTCTGGTGAGCTCCATAACCTGTCCGCCTGCTCTGAGCAGACAGATAGACGCAATTCAACCCGATCGAGTACGATCAGGTTGATGGACACCTTCCTGCTGGCGATAATCAGCAGGGGGCGGCGTTGCACCAGCAGCTCTTGTGAGCTGCTGGTGCAATGTTAAACACGCTCTCCGCATTTAGCGAGGTCTTGCTGACCTGATCCGCACTGTCAGATCAGGTCCGCAAGACCTTTGATAAATAGAGGCCAGAGAAAGAAGATGAGATTCTTTCTAATGTGAGTGTCTACACTTAGTATCAGTGGAGCATGGTTGGCTGAGTGATGCGAGATAGGAAAAGAGTTCAAGTGTGTTGTAGAGGGGAGACGATAAAAGAAAAGAAGAGATGTGAATGGTCTGAGTGCTCTTTGTGAAAGGAGGAGCTGTGACTTTAAGGAGAAGGAAGGATAAGGTAAAGGCAGAAAGGAGAAAATAAAGCATGTTTAACTGAAAGAAGAAATTTAGGGAGTTTAAAAATAAGAAAGTACCTGTTAAAAAATTGTCCACTCCTTTGTCTAACTCTCACCTAGATTACGAGTTTTGCGCTAAACAGGGTGCGAAAATAATGCCAAAAAAATTGCGTTATTGCACTCTCCATAGCGCTGCTATTATGAGTTACTGAAAAGCCTCCTTGTGCTGTGAGTTATGGTGTGTTAAAGGGACACTGTACCCAAATTTTTTCTTTTGTGAATAAGATAGAGCATGGCATTTTAAGCAACTTTCTAATTTATTCCTATTATCAAATGTTCTTTATTCTCTTGGTATCTTTATTTGAAATGCAAGAATGTAAGTTTAGATGCCGGCCCATTTTTGGTGAACAACCTAGGTTGTCCTTGCTGATTGGTGGATAAATTCATCCACCAATAAAAAACTGCTGTCCAGAGTTCTGAATCAAGAAAAAAGCTTAGATGCCTTCTTTTTCATATAAAGATAGCAAGCGAAAGAAGAAACATTGATAATAGGAGTAAATTAGAAAGTTGCTTAAAATTGCATGCTCTATCTGAATCACAAAAGAAAAATGTTGGGTTCAGTGTCCCTTTAAGCTCTATACTGCACAATAGCCAAGGGCTAAGTTTATGTGATAGTGCATGCTTTCCCCCATAGACATCAATGGGGAGAAAATGTTAGAAAAAAAATAGGCTGACCATATTTCCTTGAGACAAAAACGGGACATTGAGCGGTCAAAAACGGGACGGGGTTAATATTCTTTATTTATATGAAAAAAAGTACGATTTTAACAAAAGTTAACTTTTATGACATGAATTTAAACTATTGAGCCAACATTTATCCTTCAGTGACAGAAGAACTCATACAAAAAAATTTTAAACAACACCTGCATCGCAGAATGGCGATCGCCATAACACAATCCCCATTGATGTCTATGGGAAAAAGAAAGTTACGTTTAAACCTAACACCCTAACACAACTCCCTAGTCTAAATACCCCTAATCTGCCGCTGCCCGACATCCGCAACACTAATAAAAGTTATTAACCTCTATTCCGCCTCTCCCAGACATCGCCGACACTAATTAAAGTTATTAACCCCTAATTCTCTGCTCCCTAACATTAATACAAGTTATTAACCCCTAATCTGCCTCCCCGACATCGCCAACACTTAAATAAACCTATTAACCCCTAAACCACCGCCCCCCCCACATCGCCAACACTATAATAAAGTATTAACCCCTAAACCTCCATCCCCTTACATCATCACTACTAAACTAAACCTATTAACCCCTAAACCACTGCCCCCCACATTGCAAAACACTAAATTAAACTATTAACCCCTAACACCCCCTAACTTTAAATTAAAATTACAATATAACTATCCCTAAAAAAATAAAAACTTACCTGCTAAATATAAAAAAAAACAAATTTAAACGATAAATTAACCTAACATAACTATTCTAATAAATGAAAAAAACTATCAATTAAAAACCTAAATTTAAAATTTGAAAAAAATAATCTAGCATTACAAAAAATAACACTAAATTACTACGAAAAATAAAAAACTCTAAGATTACAGAAAATAATAAACTAAATTTTCAAAAATAAAAACAATTACACATAATCTAATAGCCCTATAAAAATAACCTACAATAAAGTACCAATAGCCCTTAAAGGGGCCTTTGGTAGGACATTGCCCTAAGTTAAACCGCTCTTTTACCTTAAAAAACTACTAAGTCCCCCCCTTAAAGTAACCCCCCCCACACAACTGGTATAGGCTGTAACGCAAGCATTTTAGCCGGACCGCAGAACCTGTAATACAGCGCTATGGAAAATCACGCACTCAAACGTCATTTTTTTTTGAGTGCGGAATGGACGTTGCTTTACAGGCTAAAATGCTTGCAGTATAGCTATACCGCCGTGACTAGTAATATGCGTTCCCGGCCGTTCCACGTGCAATGGCCAATTTTTCAGCGGTATAGCTGTACCGCAAAACTCGTAATCTAGCCGTATGTGTATAACTCCAACACACTTGTAGAACTACTCACATGCTACAACTACAAATGACCTGCCAAGGTACACTTTCACAAGCTAGGAGTATCCAGTTTATGGGTAATAGCAGTCACATGGTCATAATTAGCAGAGATCATAAATGTCAGGATTCCATTCCAGCTTTTCTTTTTCACCTAAGCTTACCTGCCTTGCTTTTACCACTCCCCTATTTAAGGCATCACAGCACCTTGCACAGGTGCTTAGTTATTGTTGATTTGCAGCTAGAAGCTATGCCAAAATTCTACCTGACTCCTTACTGAGGATTAAGACAGGATTACAATTTATACCAAAGAACTAAAGATTTATTTGAAGCCTCTCTTTATTCACTGCAGCTTGCCTGAAGTGCTGCAGCGCTTGTTTGGATTTCCTTATTCATTTACCTGAATGTGATTACCAGCATCAGCGCAATCTCTCAACTGAAATTCAAAAGCTACAAACTGGGACATTTCACTGTTTCAATTTGTATTAGGTATTGAGGTTTACTCGGGACATACTAAACATCTTCTTGTTACCTTATATAACGGATAACCCATTGTTGATTAACGGAACTTAGCCACGCCCACCAACTATCACCGCGACACTTCCATAGCTTCAACCGGAGCCACAAGCCGACTCTGATTTAACAACTCACTTGCTCATCACAGCTGTAGCAAGCTATCTCTTGATACACAGACCGCATAGCTCCGGTAACTACTCCCAGCAGCGTCTCTGACGTCACTCCTCAGTAGTTGAAAACTGACCCTCGGATTTCATTTCGCTGCATCGCTTAAGCTATAACAATCTTCCTTACTTGTATGTGCTCTGTCTCTAGTAATATTTAAAGGGAACGTAACAAATTCTCTCTGTGCATTTAGTTGCTAGGATAAAAGCAACTAGAAGTAAAATAACAGGTTCTCATACATAATAGAAACCTGCTTATGCAAAGTCTGATACTTTCATCTTACCTTAAGTACTATTCTTTAAAGGACTGTTTCATCCTATAATTTACAGACTTCTCATTTAATTAAATTCACTTATGTCACTCTGAGCTCATCACTTATATAAGCACAGAGACTAAAGTGATACAGTCACTCATTTTTGGATAATTAGATCTGCAGTTGAGATCCATAATTTCCTTTAACAGTATCAACTGCTGACACTCTACGCAGATTCTCACAGAATAACTAAGCCCTACAGAATAAATGGATCCAGTAGATCTACCACAAGTAGTCTACAATCTCTCTCAAAGAGTCGACCAACTCAGCCAAGGGTTGCGGGAACTCCAGTTGGAGAATGAAACACTGCGCAAAGTAATCAAGGATACAACCACTTCCAGGACTCCACCTTCTGATCAATCTCCTGAACCTTCTGTTTCCCCACCTGATCTATTCTATGGAGATAGAAGTCAGTACAGACATTTCAAGAATGCTTGTCTCCTAATGTTCCACCTGAAACCCAGGACCTATCCCAATGACGAGATCAAGGTACCTTACCTCAGAGCTGAACCTAGGGTTTGGGCTGACACCCTATATGAAACACGTAACCCAGTGTTATCCACTCTAAACACTTTTCTCACAGCCATGGATGAATACTATGCAGACACCAATCTCCAACTTAGTGCTGAAGGGAAAATGAGAAAGTTAAAGCAAGGAACTAGACCAGTCGAATTATATATCACTGACTTTAAGCAATTTGCGACTGACTCGCAATGAAATGAAATAGCCTTGAGGAACCAGTTTAGATTAGGCCTTTCAGAGCCCCTTAAAGATGAACTCGCCAAAGTTGTTCTACCGGATACACTGGAGACACTTATGAAATTAAGCATGCAGATAGACCGAAGACTTCGGGAAAGGAAAAGTGAACGTCACAATCAAGATGTGCCTTACAAAAAACCCACTATACCACCTGCACATAGCCCAGCTATATCTCCTAATCAAAGTGAAGCCATGGACATAGGGTTCATTCGGGGACCCTTGACAGCCGAAGAACGTTCAAGACGCAGGATCAAAGGCTTATGCATGTACTGTGGTATGGCAAACCACACTGTTAGAGACTGTCCAACCCTTGAAAGGAATAAAACTCGTAAGTGCTCTCCTTTCATAACTTCTTTCATTATGCATAATAAACCTTCTCACTGTAGTCTTCTACTCTCTTTACAGTGGGAGCAAAGGCTGCTGAAGAAAGAAGCAATCGTTGATACTGGAGCCCAAGGAAATGATATTGATCACACACTTGTAACCTTAAATAAAATACCACTAATTAAAAAAATAAACCCTGTGTCTATCCGTGTTGTAGATGGTTCAGAAATCTCCTCAGGTCCAATCACACACCACACCATCCCTATTTTGGTTACAATTCAAGGATCTCACCAAGAATACATTACATTTGATGTGATTCTCTCCCCATTATTTCCAATTGTATTGGGGTTGCATTGGCTACAATTACATGAACCCTCAATAGATTGAAAAACCTTACAAGTGAGATTGGATTCCTCTTATTGCAAGCAGACTTGCTACCAACACTCCCTAACTTCACTCTTGCACTTCAATGAAGTACTATCAGAACCAGATTTAACTTCAATCCCAGTCGTATACTCCAAGTTCTCAGAAGTATTTAGTAAGAAAGAGGCTGAGACATTACCTCCACATCGTCCATACGATTGTCCTATAGATCTAAAACCTGGGACCACACCACCCTGTGGACGTCTTTACCCCCTTAACAAACCAGAATTGGACCATCTTAAAGAGTATTTAGAAGAAAACCTGCGTAAAGGTTTCATACGTCCTTCAGTTTCACCAGCCGCAGCCGGCATGTTCTTCGTCCGGAATAAGGACCAATCTCTACGTCCAATTATTGATTATAGAGATCTGAATAACATCACTGTGAAGAACAGATACCCACTTCCCCTCATCCCTGAATTGATCGAAAGACTACAGGATGCGAAGATCTACACGAAATTAGACTTGCGAGGAGCATATAACTTGATTCGCATTAGAGAGGGGGATGAGTGGCTCACGGCCTTTAGGACAAGATATGGGTTGTACGAATATTTAGTTATGCCCTTCGGGTTGACAAATGCCCCAGCAACCTTTCAATATTTTATTAATGATGTCTTCAGAGACCTACTGGATATCTGTGTTGTGGTTTACCTCGACGACATCTTGATATATTCTTCCTCCCTGGAGGAACATATAAAGCATGTTAGTTGGGTCCTTTCCCGTCTACAAGTACATCGCCTTTATGCAAAGGCTGAAAAGTGTCTATTCCATACACAAGACATCACGTTCCTTGGATATCGTATCAGTCCCAAAGGTATACAGATGCAACAAGATAAGGTAGATGCAGTCAAACAGTGGCCACAACCCACAACTAGGAAGCATCTGCAACGATTCTTAGGCTTCAGCAACTATCATAGAAAATTTATCAAGAATTACTCCAAGATAGTAAAACCTCTCACAAAACTAACCAGTTCTAACATACCTTACAGATGGAATGATCAAGCTAACCAAGCCTTCCTTTTCCTAAAAGATGCATTCACTTCTGCACCCATACTAAGTTTTCCGAACTCCACACTTCAGTTCATTTTAGAAGTGGATTTCTCAGAATACGCTATAGGGGCAGTCTTATCGCAACGGAACACCTTGAATTCACCCCTCCATCCAGTTGCCTTCTTTTCAAGCACCTTATCTCCAGCAGAGATGAATTATCCCATCGAGGAAAAGGAGCTCTTGGCCATCAAAAGGGCGTTCGAACATTGGAGGCATTTATTAGAGGGCACCAAAGACCCGATTATCATATATATGGATCACCGCAACCTCGAATACCTGCAGAAGAACAAGTCTCTTTCTAGTAGACAAGTCAGGGGGAACCTCTATTTCAGCCGCTTCAATTACCAGATAATTTACAGACCAGGATCACGAAATGGAAAAGCTGACGCCCTTTCAAGAATGGTTGATAAACCACCTTCATCCACCTCTCCCACTTCCATGATCCCACCTGAAAGATTCCTCGGAGCTATGACGGTTCTAGAAAGTGATATCCAAGTAGCATTAAAAAAGTGACAAACAGATACCTTATGACATACTTTCTTTCTACAAGGACTTGTACTTCCTCGGAAACAGACTCTACATACCTGATTAACTGAGGTCTCAACTGATAAGAGATTTCCATGAACCACCATTATCAGGACATCCAGGTATCAGAAGAACGCTGGAATTATTACAAAGACATTATTGGTGGCCTAATATGTTCATTAGTGTACAGAATTACGTAAGGTCATGCAATATCTGTTCCATTTCAAAGGCAGAAAAGAAACCACCATATGGTTACCTAATGCCAATGCCCATTCCAGACTCTCCATGGAACCATTTAGGAATGGACTTCATTGTTGATTTACTGCTCAGTGCTGGGAAAAATACCATCCTAGTCATAACAGATCTCTTGACTAAGATGGCACACTTCATTCCCTTTCATAAGATCCCCTCTTCTCTTGAGACTGCTCATCTTTTCCTTGATAATGTGGTTCGTCTTCATGGTCTTCCTTCCATTTTAACTACTGACAGAGGTAGTCAGTTCACTTCCCGATTTTGGAAACATCTCACAACAGCTTTACAAATAGATCATCGTCTATCTACATCCTATCACCCACAAACAAATGGGCAATCAGAGAGAATAAACCATTGGTTGGAGCAATATTTAAGATGTTATTGTGCATACCACCAACAAGACTGGATCAAATTTTTGAGTATGGCAGAGTTTTCATATGACAACACCCTAAATTCGTCTTCTAAAATGACACCTTTTTATGCTAATTATGCATATCATCCACGCTTGTCATTCAATTATTCTGGCGTTGAAGACATACCTTCTGTTGACGACTTAATACGTAAACTGACTGAAAATTATCTTTCATTGAAGAAAAACCTGCAACATGCTCAAACTTCCCAAAAGCGCTTTTATGACCTTAGAAGAAGACCCTCGCCTCATTACTCCGTTGGCGATAGAGTTTGGCTTTCCACTAAGTATTTACGTCTTCTGGTACCTAGCAAAAAACTTGCCTCTCTTTTTAACTGTCCGTTTACTATTTCAAGGATCATCAATGAAAATGCTGTAGTTCTTGACCTTCCTCCTTCCCTGAGGATACACCCTTCATTTCATGTGTCTCTCCTGAAACCTCTTACTTCTTCAGATCCAACTGATCAGATACTCCCACCAAATTCTACCATCTTGGATGTGGATTCGTTCGAAGTACAAGATATCTTGGATTCCAGGATTGTCAACGGTGTTGTTCAATATCTCATCCGTTGGAAGGGGCTTTCGCCTGATGATGACACTTGGGAACCTTCAACCAATGTATCTGCTCCTAGGCTGGTAGCTCGCTTCCATAGACGATACCCTCAAAGACCTAAACCCCAAGCCGAGGGTCGGCTTGCTTGAAGGGGGGGATCTGTCAGGATTCCATTCCAGCTTTTCTTTTTCACCTAAGCTTACCTGCCTTGCTTTTACCACTCCCCTATTTAAGGCATCACAGCAACTTGCACAGGTGCTTAGTTATTGTTGATTTGCAGCTAGAAGCTATGCCAAAATTCTACCTGACTCCTTACTGAGGATTAAGGCAGGATTACAAATTATACCAAAGAACTAAAGATTTATTTGAAGCCTCTCTTTATTCACTGCAGCTTGCCTGAAGTGCTGCAGCGCTTGTTTGGATTTCCTTATTCATTTACCTGAATGTGATTACCAGCGTCAGCGCAATCTCTCAACTGAAATTCAAAAGCTACAAACTGGGACATTTCACTGTTTCAATTTGTATTAGGTATTGAGGTTTACTCGGGACATACTAAACATCTTCTTGTTACCTTATATAACGGATAACCCACTGTTGATTAACGGAACTTAGCCACGTCCACCAACTATCACCGCGACACTTCCATAGCTTCAACCGGAGCCACAAGCTAACTCTGATTTAACAACTCACTTGCTCATCACAGCTGTAGCAAGCTATCTCTTGATACACAGACCGCATAGCTCCGGTAACTACTCCCAGCAGCGTCTCTGACGTCACTCCTCAGTAGTTGAAAACTGACACTCGGATTTCATTTCGCTGCATCGCTTAAGCTATAACAAACCTCCTTACTTGTACGTGCTCTGTCTCTAGTAATATTTAAAGGGAACGTAACAAATTCTCTCTGTGCATTTAGTTGCTAGGATAAAAGCAACTAGAAGTAAAATAACAGGTTCTCATACATAATAGAAACCTGCTTATGCAAAGTCTGATACTTTCATCTTACCTTAAGTACTATTCTTTAAAGGACTGTTTCATCCTATAATTTACAGACTTCTCATTTAATTAAATTCACTTATGTCACTCTGAGCTCATCACTTATATAAGCACAGAGACTAAAGTGATACAGTCACTCATTTTTGGATAATTAGATCTGCAGTTGAGATCCATAATTTCCTTTAACAGTGTCAACTGCTGACACTCTACGCAGATTCTCACAATAAATTAGAGCAGGAATAACACAGGGCCTAAGCAAACAATGTAGATGGTACCTTCCTACAAAAAGTGGAAAACAGACGCAGGAATAAAATTACCAGAGAATTACCATTTAAAAGAGAGCAATAGCAGTTACACTGCACAGAGCAGAGACAGACAGGGTTAAAACTGTATTGTCCTGTAGTAAATACATTTGTCTTGAGAGAAGACCAAAAGAGTCAGATATGAAGCATAAAGAAGCAGAATCTCGCTATACCTGTGTACCATTTCTGGAGGGGGGTGCTAGGTTCCTGCAGAAACATTTATAACTGCACACTCATTGGCAGTGACACACACAACATGAACACTGCACACACATTAACCTTAACATTGTTTAACCCCTTCACTGCTGAGTCATTTATACATACTGTATATGTGCTAGAGAATCTTACTTAACTCCAATATGGCTTTTGGCTTTTACATTTTTCACAGATTAAACTTACTATTGTGGCCACTGACCTTGCTTTTAGATTTTAAATGCTAATTATTTTGATTGGTCTGCCTTGATCACCCAGCTGCCAGTAATAATTCTCTTTGTATATGCATTTTCTGTATTGTTCTTTGCCATACTCCACCTTAGGGTTCTTTTCCTGTCTTCGGCTTCTCTTTCTGTGGTACAGTGTCTTCATCCCTACTTTATCAGTTTAAACAATCTCCATTTCTTCTCTTTATACAATTCTCATTAATCATTGAATGGAAGTCAGACCAGTACATTTAACTCCAAACATTTCTAAATGTCCTTCCACTCAACAATGTTCCTGTATACTTCCTCTCCCTTCTCCACTTTCCTGACTACAATTTGTGCTTTACATCTATCAACTTATCTAGGCTTTCCAACTTTGAACTTCAATGCAGGATTTATGAAAAATGAAAGTAACAGCAGTTGTTTCATACTATATTTATAAACCTGATAATGCTTGCTCTGCTATTATTTGGTAATAGCTCTCTATATAAAATCAGCTACTTTACAGAGATGAACTCACTGAATGCTAAAAGAAATAAGGTGGAATCCTCCAGCACTTCAAGATCTCTCTCAAGATGCTAGACAGGCAAATTTTGCTATATTTATCTAAGGGGTGTTCTCTGCATTAGTGTATGTGAAGCAGAGACAAGCCCAGTGCAATACAGCACTTCATGACATGAGAGTTTTGTAACACTTACACTTTGTGTTTTGTATTTTATATTATTTTACACTGCAGATTGGGTTAATTTAGTATTTTTACATTTAAGATTTGCACTTTCTATTTTATATTTTAATACAAATATTTAAATGACGAGGCCCAAAGGAGGTCAAAACAATAGTCTTGGATTGCCATTTCTCTTGTTCAGAAGAGAATTGCCTGAAATTGTTGGAATGACATTGACCAAGATTACAAGTTGTGCACTAAACCGGGTGCGTAAATAATGCAAAGAAATGAGCGATATCGCACTCTCCATAACGTTGCCTTTGCAAGTTACTGAAAAACCTTCTTGTGCTGTGAGTTATGGTGCGATTAGCTCCATACCGCACAAAACCCAAGGCCTGACTTAACATGCTTGTGCAGGTTTACCCCATAAACATCAATGGAGAGAAAGTGTTAGAAAAAAACAGCTTTAATCACGGAATGGCGATCGCTGTAACGCAATCCCCATTGATGTCCCCATTGATGTCTATTTTCGAAAATAAAGTTACATTAAAACCTAACATAAACCTCTAAGGGCCCGTGTTTCTGGTGAGTCTTCAGGCTCGCCAGAAACACCAGTTATGAAGCAGCAGTCTAAAGACCGCTGCTCCATAACCTGTCCGCCTGCTCTGAGGAGGCGGACAGAGATCGCCGCAATTCAACCTGATCGAATACGATCAGGTTGATTGACACCCCCAATTGGCCGCAAATCTGCAGGGGGCGCGTTGCACCAGCAGGTCACAAGAGCTGCTGGTGCAATGCTGAATGCGGAGAGCGTATTGCTCTCCGCATTCAGCGAAGTCTGTCGGACATGATTCGCAATGTCGGATCATGTCCGGCAGGCCTTTCATAAATAGGGGACCTGCCATCCCCTGACATTGCCAACACCAAAAAAATGTATTACCCCTAAACCGTCAACCCCCCACAGCGCAAATACTATAATAAACCTATTAACCCCTAACCCGTCGCCCCGACATTGCCGACACTAAACAGTTATTAACCCCTAAACCACCGACCCCCCACAGCGCAATTACTATAATAAACTTATTAGCCCCTAAACCGTTGCCCCCCCACATCTCAACTACTATAATAAACCTATTAACCCCTAAACCGCCGGGCCACCACATCGCAACACACTACATTAAACTATTAACCCTTTAGCCTAACACGCCCTAACTTTAAATTAAAATTACAATATACTATAACTATCTTTAAATAAAAAAAAACTTACCTGTGAAATAAAATAAACCTAAGCTTAAATTATAAATTAACCTAACATTACTAATTCAAAAAAATAAATGAAAAATAAAACACATGAGGCGCGATTAAATATACGGCGCAGGCTTCGGTGCAAGCGTTGAAACCCGCGCCGCTCGTAATTTCACCTCGCACATCGGGGTATTACATATACTGCACTGGTAGATGCTAAGATGGCGTAAGTAGGACAAACTGGCAATCTTCTGAAATGTGCGCAAATACTCATTTTAGTCGTCGCAAGTAACTTACGCCAGTATTATGTCCACGGAAAGTGTCAATAAAGAGTAGTTTTATGCAAATTAGGTTAACACTAGTAAAAAATTAAACCGGAATTCAGATAAAATGCGACATGTAATTGCGACACGTAATTATGCTATTCAAAATCATATATAAACCCATGCACAGCCGCCATTTTCTTCAGTGTGTTTGGATTGTTCGTTGAGCTACAACACACTACACTGGAATGGAGGATTAGTCAGAGTAGAGAGAGAGGTGCAAACAGAGGAGTTAGGTCGCATTGTTGTTGAGTAAGCTTGTACACTTACACATATTCTTACATATTGCACACATTGCATACGTACATACAAATACAAATACACCACACTTTTTTTCTAACACCTCACACATATTTTATTTGATTTTTACAGTGTGATAGGCTGAGTGTTTGGTTGTGATTGTGTGTGATTGAACTGGGAGTGTGAGTGTGTGTAGTGGGATTTAGTGTGAGGATGGCAGGGAGAGGTAGAGCGGAGGGGAAGAGGGGAGAAGGGGTGAGGAGTGTCAGGGAGAGGAGTATTGGAGAGGGCAGGAGGAGCAGTGGGGTCCCCGTCAGGGAGTAAGTGGAGTGGGGAGAGGGAGAACCAGAAGGGATGATGGGAGTGGAGATGCTCGAGAGCCCCAGAGCGCAGGCAGATCTAGAAGAGGGACAGAGGGTGCACATGGGGATAGAAGGGGGAGGAGGGAGAGTATAGGCAGGAACTCACACCAGGGACATCACAAGAAGGAAGCCGAGTGGCCATGGAGGATGAGAGGCTGAGATGTCCCAACTTCTTTTTTGCTGAAAATGTTGCCCTTGTCCAGGCCATCATGGACAATTACAGTGCCCTCTACGGGCAGGAGAAGGGCAAAGGCATTGCCAAAAAGAGAAAAATTACATGGTTTGCGGTAGAGGATGCCGTCAACAGTGTGGCCCTGCAGAGGAGGAATGTTGAGGGCCTGAAAAAGCGCTGGAATGACTGCAAGAGGCGGGTAAAAGAAAAGATGGGGCAGGAAGCTATGCACCAGAAGGGAACAGGCGGTGGGCCAGCCATGGATATAGAGTATAACACCTGGCAGGAGATGATACGCAGGTCCCTGTGTATCACAGCAGTCCGTAGACTTCTCATTTAATTAAATTCACTTATGTCACTCTGAGCTCATCACTTATATAAGCACAGAGACTAAAGTGATACAGTCACTCATTTTTGGATAATTAGATCTGCAGTTGAGATCCATAATTTCCTTTAACAGTGTCAACTGCTGACACTCTACGCAGATTCTCACAATAAATTAGAGCAGGAATAACACAGGGCCTAAGCAAACAATGTAGATGGTACCTTCCTACAAAAAGTGGAAAACAGACGCAGGAATAAAATTACCAGAGAATTACCATTTAAAAGAGAGCAATAGCAGTTACACTGCACAGAGCAGAGACAGACAGGGTTAAAACTGTATTGTCCTGTAGTAAATACATTTGTCTTGAGAGAAGACCAAAAGAGTCAGATATGAAGCATAAAGAAGCAGAATCTCGCTATACCTGTGTACCATTTCTGGAGGGGGGTGCTAGGTTCCTGCAGAAACATTTATAACTGCACACTCATTGGCAGTGACACACACAACATGAACACTGCACACACATTAACCTTAACATTGTTTAACCCCTTCACTGCTGAGTCATTTATACATACTGTATATGTGCTAGAGAATCTTACTTAACTCCAATATGGCTTTTGGCTTTTACATTTTTCACAGATTAAACTTACTATTGTGGCCACTGACCTTGCTTTTAGATTTTAAATGCTAATTATTTTGATTGGTCTGCCTTGATCACCCAGCTGCCAGTAATAATTCTCTTTGTATATGCATTTTCTGTATTGTTCTTTGCCATACTCCACCTTAGGGTTCTTTTCCTGTCTTCGGCTTCTCTTTCTGTGGTACAGTGTCTTCATCCCTACTTTATCAGTTTAAACAATCTCCATTTCTTCTCTTTATACAATTCTCATTAATCATTGAATGGAAGTCAGACCAGTACATTTAACTCCAAACATTTCTAAATGTCCTTCCACTCAACAATGTTCCTGTATACTTCCTCTCCCTTCTCCACTTTCCTGACTACAATTTGTGCTTTACATCTATCAACTTATCTAGGCTTTCCAACTTTGAACTTCAATGCAGGATTTATGAAAAATGAAAGTAACAGCAGTTGTTTCATACTATATTTATAAACCTGATAATGCTTTCTCTGCTATTATTTGGTAATAGCTCTCTATATAAAATCAGCTACTTTACAGAGATGAACTCACTGAATGCTAAAAGAAATAAGGTGGAATCCTCCAGCACTTCAAGATCTCTCTCAAGATGCTAGACAGGCAAATTTTGCTATACTTATCTACAGGGAGTGCAGAATTATTAGGCAAGTTGTATTTTTGAGGATTAATTTTATTATTGAACAACAACCATGTTCTCAATGAACCCAAAAAAACTCATTAATATCAAAGCTGAATAGTTTTGGAAGTAGTTTTTAGTTTGTTTTTAGTTATAGCTATTTTAGGGGGATATCTGTGTGTGCAGGTGACTATTACTGTGCATAATTATTAGGCAACTTAACAAAAAACAAATATATACCCATTTCAATTATTTATTTTTACCAGTGAAACCAATATAATATCTCAACATTCACAAATATACATTTCTGACATTCAAAAACAAAACAAAAACAAATCAGTGACCAATATAGCCACCTTTCTTTGCAAGGACACTCAAAAGCCTGCCATCCATAGATTCTGTCAGTGTTTTGATCTGTTCACCATCAACATTGCGTGCAGCAGCAACCACAGCCTCCCAGACACTGTTCAGAGAGGTGTACTGTTTTCCCTCCTTGTAAATCTAACATTTGATGATGGACCACAGGTTCTCAATGGGGTTCAGATCAGGTGAACAAGGAAGCCATGTCATTAGATTTTCTTCTTTTATACCCTTTCTTGCCAGCCACGTTGTGGAGTACTTGGACGCGTGTGATGGAGCATTGTCCTGCATGAAAATCATGTTTTTCTTGAAGGATGCAGACTTCTTCCTGTACCACTGCTTGAAGAAGGTGTCTTCCAGAAACTGGCAGTAGGACTGGGAGTTGAGCTTGACTCCATCCTCAACCCGAAAAGGTCCCATAAGCTCATCTTTGACGATACCAGCCCAAACTAGTACTCCACCTCCACCTTGCTGGCGTCTGAGTCGGACTGGAGCTCTCTGCCCTTTACCAATCCAGCCACGGGCCCATCCATCTGGCCCATCAAGACTCACTCTCATTTCATCAGTCCATAAAACCTTAGAAAAATCAGTCTTGAGATATTTCTTGGCCCAGTCTTGACGTTTCAGCTTGTGTGTCTTGTTCAGTGGTGGTCGTCTTTCAGCCTTTCTTACCTTGGCCATGTCTCTGAGTATTGCACACCTTGTGCTTTTGGGCACTCCAGTGATGTTGCAGCTCTGAAATATGGCCAAACTGGTGGCAAGTGGCATCTTGGCAGCTGCACGCTTGACTTTTCTCAGTTCATGGGCAGTTATTTTGCACCTTGGTTTTTCCACACGCTTCTTGCGACCCTGTTGACTATTTTGAATGAAACGCTTGATTGTTCGATGATCACGCTTCAGAAGCTTTGCAATTTTAAGAGTGCTGCATCCCTCTGCAAGATATCTCACTATTTTTTACTTTTCTGAGCCCGTCAAGTCCTTCTTTTGACCCATTTTGCCAAAGGAAAGGAAGTTGCCTAATAATTATGCACACCTGATATAGGGTGTTGATGTCATTAGACCACACCCCTTCTCATTACAGAGATGCACATCACCTAATATGCTTAATTGGTAGAAGGCTTTCGAGCCTATACAGCTTGGAGTAAGACAACATGCATAAAGAGGATGATGTGGTCAAAATACTCATTTGCCTAATAATTCTGCACTCCCTGTAAGGGGTGTTCTCTGCATTAGTGTATGTGAAGCAGAGACAAGCCCAGTGCAATACAGCACTTCATGACATGAGAGTTTTGTATTTTATATTATTTTACACTGCAGATTGGGTTAATTTAGTATTTTTACATTTAAGATTTGCACTTTCTATTTTATATTTTAATACAAATATTTAAATGACGAGGCCCAAAGGAGGTCAAAACAATAGTCTTGGATTGCCATTTCTCTTGTTCAGAAGAGAATTGCCTGAAATTGTTGGAATGACATTGACCAAGATTACAAGTTGTGCACTAAACCGGGTGCGTAAATAATGCAAAGAAATGAGCGATATCGCAATCTCCATAGCGTTGCCTTTGCAAGTTACTGAAAAACCTTCTTGTGCTGTGAGTTATGGTGTGATTAGCTCCATACCGCACAAAACCCAGGGCCTGAGTTAACATGCTTGTGCAGGTTTACCCCATAGACATCAATGGAGAGAAAGTGTTAGAAAAAAACAGCTGTAATCACGGAATGGCGATCGCTGTAACGCAATCCCCATTGATGTCCCCATTGATGTCTATTTGGAAAATAAAGTTACATTAAAACCTAACATAAACCTCTAAGGGCCCGTGTTTCTGGTGAGTCTTCAGGCTCGCCAGAAACACCAGTTATGAAGCAGCAGTCTAAAGACCGCTGCTCCATAACCTGTCCGCCTGCTCTGAGAAGGCGGACAGAGATCGCCGCAATTCAACCTGATCGAATACGATCAGGTTGATTGACACCCCCAATTGGCCGCAAATCTGCAGGGGGCGCGTTGCACCAGCAGTTCACAAGAGCTGCTGGTGCAATGCTGAATGCGGAGAGCGTATTGCTCTCCGCATTCAGCGAAGTCTGTCGGACATGATTCGCAATGTCGGATCATGTCCGGCAGGCCTTTCATAAATAGGGGACCTGCCATCCCCTGACATTGCCAACACTAAAAAAATGTATTACCCCTAAACCTTCAACCCCCCACAGCGCAAATACTATAATAAACCTATTAACCCCTAACCCGTCTCCCCCGACATTGCCGACACTAAACAGTTATTAACCCCTAAACCACCGACCCCCCACAGTGCAATTACTATAATAAACTTATTAGCCCCTAAACCGTTGCCCCCCCACATCTCAACTACTATAATAAACCTATTAACCCCTAAACCGCCGGGCCACCACATCGCAACACACTACATTAAACTATTAACCCTTAAGCCTAACACGCCCTAACTTTAAATTAAAATTACAATATACTATAACTATCTTTAAATAAAAAAAAATTTCACCTCGCACATCGGGGTATTACATATACTGCGCTGGTAGATGCTAAGCTGGCGTAAGTAGGACAAACTGGCAATCTTCTGAAATGTGCGCAAATACTCATTTTAGTCGTCGCAAGTAACTTACGCCAGTATTATGTCCACGGAAAGTGTCAATAAAGAGTAGTTTTATGCAAATTAGGTTAACACTAGTAAAAAATTAAACCGGAATTCAGATAAAATGCGACATGTAATTGCGACACGTAATTATGCTATTCAAAATCATATATAAACCCATGCACAGCCGCCATTTTCTTCAGTGTGTTTGGATTGTTCGTTGAGCTACAACACACTACACTGGAATGGAGGATTAGTCAGAGTAGAGAGAGAGGTGCAAACAGAGGAGTTAGGTCGCATTGTTGTTGAGTAAGCTTGTACACTTACACATATTCTTACATATTGCACACATTGCATACGTACATACAAATACAAATACACCACACTTTTTTTCTAACACCTCACACATATTTTATTTGATTTTTACAGTGTGATAGGCTGAGTGTTTGGTTGTGATTGTGTGTGATTGAACTGGGAGTGTGAGTGTGTGTAGTGTGATTTAGTGTGAGGATGGCAGGGAGAGGTAGAGCGGAGGGGAAGAGGGGAGAGGGGAGGAGGGGTGAGGAGTGTCAGGGAGAGGAGTATTGGAGAGGGCAGGAAGAGCAGTGGGGTCCCCTGTCAGGGAGTAAGTGGAGTGGGGAGAGGGAGAACCAGAAGGGATGATGGGAGTGGAGATGCTTGAGAGCCCCAGAGCGCAGGCAGATCTAGAAGAGGGACAGAGGGTGCACATGGGGATAGAAGGGGGAGGAGGGAGAGTATAGGCAGGAACTCACACCAGGGACATCACAAGAAGGAAGCCGAGTGGCCATGGAGGATGAGAGGCTGAGATGTCCCAACTTCTTTTTTGCTGAAAATGTTGCCCTTGTCCAGGCCATCATGGACAATTACAGTGCCCTCTATGGGCAGGAGAAGGGCAAAGGCATTGCCAAAAAGAGAAAAATGGCATGGTTTGCGGTAGAGGATGCCGTCAACAGTGTGGCCCTGCAGAGGAGGAATGTTGAGGGCCTAAAAAAGCGCTGGAATGACTGCAAGAGGCGGGTAAAAGAAAAGATGGGGCAGGAAGCTATGCACCAGAAGGGAACAGGCGGTGGGCCAGCCATGGATATAGAGTATAACACCTGGCAGGAGATGATACGCAGGTCCCTGTGTATCACAGCAGTCCGTAGACTTCCAGGGGCTCATGACTCAGGGACTGCAACCACAGCACATCATGCTGGTGAGTAACATCCCACACACCATTATTATATTATTTGAGATATAACATCCTTTAATATCACACATTCGTGTACACAATGAAGAGCATGGTATTTGGCGTACTAATAAAAACATCTACAATTATACTTGACATTGCTGCTACTTAGCATAATGCAATTCATGATATGAGGTGGAATAGTGCTATACTAGCATGTCTCAGAGTAACACAGGCCACATACATTACTGCTCATTTTAAAATCAATCAGAGAACAACTCACAATGTGCACATGCATGTTATAGCGTTTGACATGAGAATCAGTATAGGTCCTAACATGGACATATATCTTACTGTACTAATCCCTCTCATCCTTTGACTCCTCCACAGAACCTCCTGTCACAAGAATACAAACATCCATGCCACCACCACCATTCTTCAGGCAACCGCAAGAACAGTATGCTCCCAGGCATGAGCAAGGTTGGATGGCTTCAGTTGAGGACCCTGGAGTGATGTCAACACCATTGAAATATGACCCCTGGCAAGATTCCTGGCCAGAGGAATATCCTTCCTTTGGCTTTGAGGGGGAGCGAAGAAAGCCACAAAGGGTCCATGTATTTACCCCCGCCCACAACACAATCTCATGTCAGTCATGGATTTTACCCACAGACTGTCAAAAGAAGTGCCAATTGGACAGGCTGAGTGGTCACACACAAGTCATAAGTGGGACTATCAATCAATCATGAGAGCTCCACCATCCTGATCACTTGGATGGGCTCCACCATCCTCATCACTTGGATGCGCTCCACCATCCTCATAATTTGGACAAGCTCCACCATCCTCATCACTTGGATGAGCTCCACCATCCTCATCACTTGGACGAGCTCCACCATCCTCATCACTTGGATGAGCTCCACCATCTGCAGATGGAAATATAGCAGAAACTACAGCAGCACCTCAAGCACCATCAGATGCAGCTGCCCCTGCCCCACATGAACCATCAGATGCAGCTGAACCTGCCCCCCAAGGACCATCAGATGCAGCTGAACCTGCCCCACAAGGACCATCAAATGCAGCTGAACCTGCCCCACAAGCAACTAGAAGCCCTGCTGCTCAAGAGCCTGTGGATCCATTGTATTCTCCCCAGGGTGAGGAATACATTGCACTCCGGAGGAGGCTCATAACAAGCATCAAGAGCATACAAAGAGGTCAAGAGAGGTTCTTCAGGAACCAAGAGAGGTTCATCAGGAGCCAAGAGAGGATACAACAACATAGCATAGAGCTGCAGAGGGACATGGCAGCATCTTTAAGTGTTCAGAACCAGTCACAGATGATGCAAATTCTGTCTGATATGCAGATGCAGATGGACAATAGATGGAGAGAACAAAATCAACCCTTGGGTGTGTTGGTTGAGCACTTTACACACCAGCAGGACACTGCCTCCAGCCAATCATCTGTGGCCAGCACACCAGCAGAAACAACAGAATCTTCTAAAACAAGGAATTCAAGGAATTCACTACAGGCACCTCAGCTACCTCATCCAAGAAGCCAAATAAATAAATAAATATTATTATAGTTCACCATAAACCTTGTCCTCTGTTATTTACCATGTAATTGTCATACACATCCATGTAAGGTGTGTTCTATTACACTAATATTGTTAAAACATATAACATACATGACCTGTGTGAAAATGGCAATAAAAACAGGTAATATAATGTTTATGACATATTCTTGTACTATAACTCACATCCACAATAGTTGTTTATGAAGGGTACATATAGTAATATTCACTTCTAAGATGTAAATCAATGTATCTCACATCCAATATAAATTGACACATGTATATATATATAATACTGATGATACTGATAGGTGTGCATTATCAAGTGTTTTAAGGATGCAGCTGAGAGGTTGTGTTGTTTGTGATTGGTTTGACACAATTGCAAAGAGGCTGCTTTCAAGGTCCTAGAAATTATCATATGAGCCATCCTAGATTTAGCTTTCAACTAAGAATACCAAGAGAACAAAGCAAAATTGGTGTTAGAATTTAAGGTAGAACAGAGGGGTGCCTCATGTGTAATATCATCAAGTGAGTGTGAAAACACAATATAATAAGAGCCAAGTGGGTACTCACATATTCGTGGAGCACATAAATGTGCTAATAGGTGCAGGCTGTAGAATCATTGGGTGTAACAGCTCACCCACAGCTAGAATTTCCCGTGTGCTGCAGTAAAAGAGTGAAGCATAGACAAAAAAGCACTATATGTGCAGATCACTCAGAGTACAATTGTATCTAATTTGCAAAATGCCAAATGGGTACTCACATGTTGACCAAGCACACCAATGTGCTGGCAGAAGCAGGCTGGAAGATTGGGGGAAGGTGTGTCAGCTCACCCCAAGATAGGTTCTCCCAATAAGCAGGCTAGGAGTCAAATTCAGAACCCTGAAAGGGAACCAAAAGAGGGGTGCGCTAAATGATTGGTAAAACAGTCTGTGCACAAACCGTCAATCAGATGAGTAGATGGACACAAACCGGATGGCTCCTATGAAACGAAAAATGGAGTGAACACAAATCCGTGGTGGCTGCTCCTCTGATCCTCGGTGTGGGGATTCTGTAGAATTTAGAATTGAAAAAGAGGGTGCCACATAGCGTAATAAAGTTTGATCAAAAAGCAAACTGTGATGAATCAAAAATGCTTACCAAAGAGATATGCACCATACTGTGACCGGTGCTATCGGGCAGACTAACACTCTCAGTGGTTAGTACACTGGTATCTGTGGTCTGCTACGTCTAGACGGAGGCAAGTTGATTCTGTCAGACTCTGTGCCGGGTAAACCACTTTCTTGTCAAGCGTGATATTGCAATGCTGCAGACAGTGTGAAAACCGTTGGCCCTTGCAACGTTAGGATAAAAGCGAAGGACAACGTCCGTGAATATAAAAGATATTTATTCCATACAAGTACCGCTACGCGTTTCTCGACCGTAACTGGTCATTTCCTCAGGCATGAAACAATGGCTTTTTGATCAAACTTTATTACGCTATGTGGCGCCCTCTTTTTCAATTCTAAATTCTCCCAATAAGCAGTATTCAAGTGCAAGGAAGTATTAGTGATTATGCTCCCATATGATAACGATGAAACCAGACAGGTAAGGTGTTTCCACTCAGAGCTGTTTTTCATAAAAAATAGTATTTATTATAAAAACAATTTAAAAACAAAATACAAAAGAGTGGAATATGGGTATTCTAATAACCCCCTAAACATGCAACGCATTTCTTGGCATAAAAAGGCAGTTTCCTCAGGCATATTATTTACCTTACCATTACCCCTGCTTTAAGTAGCTACTACCTAACACAAATGAACCAAATCCTCCCTTTAGGGGGGCGTGTTCTCTAGTTGATGTAGTGCACCTGCCTGTTCTGAATCTACCTATGTGATTAACAAGCATGCAGGTTGTATTTCGTATGGTGCACCATATATGATATAACCATCATAGAGCACATATATTCCATTGTGCTATCTTATATATGTATAAAACAACAATCATCAAGCGAAACATAAAATCTTTTCCATCAGAAGGTTACATAACAATTAAATACATTTCATTATTAAACATATCACTTCATTTTACATCTTAAAAAATGAATAATCATTTCAGCTTATGTTACATTGTATCAACATTATCATGTGTTTTATACAGTTAGCCAATTGATATAATTTATTGTCTCACAAAAATTTGCAATTCAATATCTTATCTCCCAAATTCTGCCAATGCCTCCTCCAAAACAAGTCAACCTCATATTCGACATCTGAAGTCCTACCCCAAGGGGGACAAATAGCGGCAAATACACACATTGGCTAATCAAATTACAGCTTAAACCAAATACGGAAGTGCACTATGCTCGATATAAACTTAATCCAGAGTTTGGAATAGTTGTTAGCAATACTCACTTAATCCGGTGCGACTAAAAATAACTAAACACACTTTTCATCTTTGGAAAAAAGGAGATTAACAAACTATCTACATAAAGGTAGGATTTGGTTATATAAGCCTGTTAGGGACCTGTCTAAAATATAAGGGCTCCGTTTAACAATAAAAGCAAATAAGAATGACTAGACCTACTTAGCTATCGTTTATTGAAATCACGCTATTTGTCCCCTTTGGGGTAGGACTTAAGATGTCGAATATGAGGTTGACTTGTTTTGGAGGAGGGATTGGCTGAATTTGGGAGATAAGATATTGAATTGCAAATTTTTGTGAGACAATAAATTATATCAATTGGCTAACTGTATAAAACACTTATGATAATGTTGATACAATGTAACATAAGCTGAAATGATTATTAATTTTTTTAAGATGTAAAATGAAGGGATATGTTTAATAATGAAGTGTATTTAATTGCTATGTAACCTTCTGATGGAAAAGATTTTATGTTTCGCTTGATGATTGTTGTTTTATACATATACAGTATAAGATAGAACAATGGAATATATGTGCTCTATGATGGTTATATCATATATGGTGCAACATAAGAAATACAACCTGAATGCTTGTTAATCACATAGGTAGATTCAGAAAAGGCAGGTGCACTACATCAATTAGAGAAGACGCCCCCCTAAAGGGAGGATTTGGTTCATTTGTGTTAGGTAGTAGCTACTTAAAGCAGGGGTAATGGTAAGGTGAATAATATGCCTGAGGAAACTGCCTTTTTATGCCGAGAAACGTGTTGCATGTTTAGGGGTTATTAGAATACCCATATTCCACTCTTTTGTATTTTGTTTTTAAATTGGTTTTATAATAAATACTATTTCTCTTGTAAAGGTGTATCCAGTCCACGGGTTCATCCATTACTTGTGGGATATTCTCCTTCCCAAAAGGAAGCTGCAAGAGGAGACCCACAGCAGAGCTGTCTATATAGCTCCTCCCCTAACTGTCACCCCCAGCCATTCTCTTGCAGCTCTCGACAAGAAAGGAAGTATCAAGAGAGATGTGGTGAATTAGTGTAGTTTTTTACCTTCAATCAAAAGTTTGTTATTTTTAAACGGTACCGGCGTTGTACTGTTTTTACTCTCAGGCAGAAATTGGAAGAAGAATTCTGCCTGGAGGTTTGATGATCTTAGCGGTTTGTAACTAAGGTCCATTGCTGTTCTCATACATAACTGAAGAGTATGGAAAGAAAACTTCAGTTGGGGGGACGGTCTGCAGATTGCCTGCTTTGAGGTATGTTCAGTATATTTTTTTTCTAGAGAGATGATAAGGTCTAGAAAATGCTGACAGTGCCTGGTATATTTGAGGTAAGCCTGATACAGTGATTTAACAGCAACTGGGATCATGCTTGCAAAAAAGGGTAATATTCATGTTAATACTCATATTACTTAGTGTAAAAACGTTTGCATGTTTTATAGTAAAAACGTTTTTTCTCTGAGGGTGATAAATCTTTATTTTGGGGCCTAGTTTTCCACATGGCTTGTTAGATCACTCCTAAAAAAGGCCCCCTGACATTCAGTGCATGGTGGGAGGGGCCTATTTTCACGCACTTTATGCGCAGTTGATCTTCAGACTGAGACATACAGCTTCCCTAAAGGAGTCCTCTGGCATCCAGGACCACTATAGAGGGTGTTTTTCCTGCCAAAAATCGTGTTTAAGGGCAGGTAGGGCCACAGCAGAGCTGTGGCAGTGTATTTGACTGTTTTTTAACGTTTTTTCCGTTTTTCTAATCCGTTTTGGGGCCTAAGGGGTTAATCATCCATTTGCAAGTGGGTGCAATGCTGCTTTAGTCTCTTACACACTGTAAACATTTCGTAGAGTTTACTACTTTTTATCACTGTTTTGCAGTTTATGAGGTAGTTTTTTTTCTCTTAAAAGCACCGTACCGTTTTTATTTAATTGCTTTTTCACATTTATTAAAGTGTTTTCCATGCTTGCTGGTCTCATTACTAGTTTGTTAATCATGTCTGACATAGAGGAAACTCCTTGTTCATTATGTTTAGAAGCCATTGTGGAACCCCCTCTTAGAATGTGTGCCAAATGCACTGACCTTTCTATAAGTTATAAAGACCATATTATGGGTTTTAAGGATTTATCACCAGAGGTTTCTCAGACTGACAAAAGGGAGGTTAAACCACCTAGCTCTCCCAATGTGTCAGAACCTATATCTCCCGCGCAAGTGACGCCAAGTGCATCTGGCGCGTCCAATGCTTTTACCTTACAAGACATGGCGGCAGTTATGAATCATACCCTCACAGAGGTATTGTCCAAACTGCCAGGGTTACAAGGAAAGTGAGACAGCTCTGGGGCTAGAACAAATACAGAGCTTTCTGATGCTTTAGTAGCTATGTCTGATATACCCTCACAATGTACAGAAGCCGTAGCAGGAGAGCTTCTATCTGTGGGTGACATTTCTGATTCAGGGAAGGCGTTACTCCAGTCTGACTCTGAAATGACAGCATTTAAATTTAAGCTTGAACACCTCCGCTTGTTGCTCAAGGAGGTTTTAGCAACTCTGGACGACTGTGACACCATTGTAGTCACAGAGAAATTGTGTAAAATGGACAAATACTTTGCAGTGCCTGTTTACACTGATGTTTTTCCAATCCCTAAGAGGTTTTCAGAAATTATTACGAAGGAATGGGATAGACCAGGTGTACCGTTCTCTCCCCCTCCTTCGTTTAAAAGGATGTTTCCCATAGATGCCGCTACACGGGACTCATGGCAGATGGTCCCTAAGGTGGAGCAGTATCTACCCTAGCTAAGCGTACAACTATCCCCGTCGAGGACAGTTGTGCTTTCCTAGATCCAATGGATAAAAAATTAGAGGGTTTCCTTAAGAAAATCTTTATACAACAAAGTTTTATTCTCCAGCCTCTTGCATGCATTGCCCCAGTCACTGCTGCAGCGGCTTTCTGGTTCGAGTCTCTTGAAGAGGCTCTTGAGGTGGAGACCACGTTGGATGATATCCTAGACAGGCTTAAAGCTCTTAAGTTAGCCAATTCATTTATTTCTGACTCTGTTTTTCATTTAACTAAGCTAACGGCTAAGAATTCAGGTTTTGACATTCAGGCACGTAGGGCACTATGGCTTAAATCCTGGTCAGCTGACGTTACTTCAAAGTCTAAGCTTCTCAACATTCCCTTCAAGGGGCAGACCCTATTCGGGCCTGTACTGAAGGAGATCATTTCTAATATTACTGGAGGGAAAGGCCACGCCCTTCCCCAGGATAGGTCCAACAAATTAAGGACCAAACAGACTAATTTTCATTCCTTTCGAAACTTCAAGAGTGGTGCAGCTTCAACTTCCTCTACTACAAAAAAAGAAGGAAATTCTGCCCAGTCCAAGCAGTCTAGACCTAAGCAGGCTTGGAGCAAGGGAAAGCAGGCTAAAAAACCTGCTGCTGCCTCTAAGACAGCATGAAGGAGTAGCCCCCGATCCAGGACCGGATCTAGTTGGGGGCAGACTTTCTCTCTTCACCCAGGCTTGGGCAAGAGACGTCCAGGATGCCTGGGCTCTGGAGATTGTTTCCCAGGGATATCTTCTGGATTTCAAAGCCTCATCTCCAAAAGGGAGAGTTCATCTCTCACAATTATCTGCAAACCAAATAAAGAGAGAGGCATTCTTACGTTGTGTTCAAGACCTTCTGGTCATGGGAGTGATCCACCCAGTTCCAAGGGAGGAGCAGGGGCAAGGATTCTATTCAAATCTGTTTATAGTTCCCAAAAAAGAGGGAACTTTCAGAACAATCTTGGATCTCAAGATCCTAAACAAATTTCTCAGGGTCCCATCCTTCAAGATGGAGACTATTTGGCACCATCCTACCTTTGATTCAGGAGGGTCAATATATGACTACCATGGACTTAAATGATGCTTATCTCCACATTCCGATACACAGAGATCATCATCGGTTTCTCAGGTTTGCTTTCCTAGACAGGCATTACCAGTTTGTGGCTCTTCCCTTCAGGTTAGCCACGGCACCAAGAATCTTTCCGAAGGTTCTAGGGTCCCTACTGGTGGTTCTAAGGCCACGGGGCATAGCGGTGGCCCCTTACCTAGACGACATTCTGATACAGGCGTCGACTTTTCAAATCGCCAAGTCCCATACGGACATTGTTCTGGCCTTTCTGAGGTCTCACGGGTGGAAGGTGAACAAAGAAAAGAGTTCTCTCTCCCCTCTCACAAGAGTTGCCTTCCTAGGAACTCTGATAGATTCAGTAGAAATGAAGATTTTTCTGACAGAGGTCAGGTTGTCAAAGCTTCTAACTTCCTGCCGTGCTCTTTATTCCACTTCTCAGCTGTCAGTGGCTCAGTGTATGGAAGTAATTGGCTTAATGGTAGCGGCAATGGACATAGTTCTGTTTGCCTGCCTACATCTCAGACCACTGCAACTTTGCATGCTCAATCAGTGGAATGGGGATTACACAGATTTGTCCCCTCTGCTAAATCTGGATCAAGAGACCAGAGATTCTCTTCTGGTGGCTATCTCAGGTCCATCTGTCCAGGGGAATGAGCTTCCGCAGGCCAGAATGGACTATAGTGATGACAGATGCCAGCCTTCTGGGCTGGGGTGCAGTCTGACTCTGAAACTCCCTGAAGGCTCAGGGTTCATGGACTCAGGAGGAAGCCCTCCTTTCAATAAACATTCTGGAACTAAGAGCGATATTCAATGCTCTTCAGGCTTGGCCTCAGCTAGCTGCGGTCAGGTTCATCAGATTTCAGTCGGACAACATCACAACTGTAGCCTATATCAACCATCAGGGGGGTACAAAGAGCCCCCTGGCGATGTTGGAGGTTTCAAAGATAATTCTATGGGCAGAGGTTCACTCTTGCTATCTCTCAGCTATCCATATCCCAGGAGTAGAGAACTGGGAGGCTGATTTTTTAAGTCGGCAGACTTTTCATCCGGGAGAGTGGGAACTCCATCCGGAGGTATTTGCCCAGTTGATTCATCTATGGGGCAAACCAGAAATGGATCTCATGGCATCTCGTCAGAACACCAAGCTTCCTTGTTACGGGTCCAGGTCCAGGGATCTCAAGGCAGCGCTGATAGATGCTCTAGCAGCGCCCTGGTCCTTCAGCCTGGCTTATGTGTTTCCACCGTTTCCTCTGCTCCCTCATCTGATTGCCAAGATCAAGCAGGAGAGAGCTTCGGTGATTTTGATAGCTCCTGCGTGGTCACGCAGGACTTGGTATGCAGATCTGGTGGACATGTCATCCTTTCCACCATGGACTCTACCGCTGAGACAGGACCTTCTACTTCAAGGTCCTTTCAAACATCCAAATCTAATTTCTCTGCATCTGACTGCTTGGAGATTGAACGCTTGATTCTATCAAAGCGTGGTTTTTCCGAGTCGGTCATTGATACCTTAATTCAGGCTCGAAAGCCTGTCACCAGGAAAATCTATCATAAGATATGGTGTAAATATCTTCATTGGTGTGAATCCAAGGGTTATTCATGGAGTAAAGTCAGGATTCCTAGAATATTATCTTTTCTCCAGGAGGGATTGGAGAAAGGATTGGCTGCTAGTTCCTTAAAGGGACAGATCTCTGCTCTGTCTATTCTTTTGCACAAACGTCTGGCTGAGGTTCCAGACGTTCAGGCGTTTTGTCAGGCTTTAGTTAGAATTAAACCTGTGTTTAAACCTGTTGATCCACCATGGAGTTTAAATTTAGTTCTTAAGGTTCTTCAAGGGGTTCCGTTTGAACCTCTGCATTCCATAGATATTAAACTTTTATCTTGGAAAGTTCTGTTTCTAGTAGCTATCTCCTCGGCTCAAAGAGTTTTGGAATTATCTGCTTTACAGTGTGATTCCCCTTATCTGATTTTCCATGCAGATAAGGTAGTTTTGCGTACCAAACCTGGGTTTCTTCCTAAGGTAGTATCTAATAAGAACATCAATCAGGAGATTGTTGTTCCTTAATTATGTCCTAATCCTTCCTCAAAGAAGGAACGTCTTTTACACAATCTTGATGTGGTTCGTGCTTTAAAGTTTTATTTGCAAGCTACGAAGGATTTTCGTCAAACATCTGCTTTGTTTGTTGTCTACTCTGGTCAGAGGAGAGGCCAAAAGGCTTCGGCAACTTCTCTATCTTTTTGACTAAGAAGTATAATACGCTTAGCTTATGAGACTGCTGGCCAGCAGCCTCCTGAAAGAATTACAGCTCATTCCACTAGAGGGGTAGCTTCCACATGGGCTTTTAAAAATGAGGCCTCTGTTGAACAGATTTGTAAGGCAGTGACTTGGTCTTCGCTTCATACCTTTTCTAAATTCTACAAATTCGATACTTTTGCTTCTTTGGAGGCTATTTTTGGGAGCAAGGTCTTGCAGGCAGTGGTGCCTTCCGTTTAAGGGCCTGCCTTGTCTCTCCCTTCATCCTTGTCCTAAAGCTTCGGTATTGGTATCCCACAAGTAATGGATGAACCCGTGGACTGGATACACCTTTACAAGAGAAAACAAAATTTATGCTTACCTGATAAATTTATTTCTCTTGTGGTGTATCCAGTCCACGGCCCGCCCTGTCATTTTTAGGCAGGTGTTTTTTATTTTTAACTACAGTCACCACTGCACCCTATAGTTTCTCCTTTTTTCTTGCTTATCTTTGGTCGAATGACTGGGGTGGCAGTTAGGGGAGGAGCTATATAGACAGCTCTGCTGTGGGTGTCCTCTTGCAGCTTCCTGTTGGGAAGGAGAATATCCCACAAGTAATGGATGAACCCGTGGACTGGATACACCACAAGAGAAATACATTTATTAGGTAAGCATAAATTTTGTTTTTTTATGAAAAACAACTCTGAGTGGAAACACCTTACCTGCCTGGTTTCATCGTTATCATATGGGAGCATAATCACTAATACTTCATTGCACTTGAATACTGCAAATTAGATACAATTGTACTCTGAGTGATCTGCACATATAGTTTTTTTTTTGTCTATGCTTCACTCTTTTACTGCAGCACACGGGAAATTGTAGCTGTGGGTGAGCTGTTACACCCAATAATTCTACTGCCTGCACATATTAGCACATTGATGTGCTCCACGAATATGTGAGTACCCACTTGGCTCTTATTAGATTGTGTTTTCACACGCACTTGATGATATTACACATGAGGCGCCCCTCTGTTCTTCCTTATATTCTACAGTCAACCCGGACCTTTCGGTGAGGAGGAGGCAGCCAGCATACGTTCTCTTCGATTCAAGGAGAATTTTTCTTACACCATATAAGTAAATTTTGATAATTTTATTTTTGCCTACTCTGGGACAATCCTCTGTATTTACAATTCTGTATGTATTACCATTATAGTTATGTTATTAATAAAGTAGACTTGATTTTCTGATAATTGTTTATCATTAGCATATTTAGTACCTCATTAGCGCCCCCTTTTGATCAGATTGTATTATCTATTTGGAAAGTTGTTTGAAATGACATGCCCTATTTGAAACAAGAAGGTTTTCTTTGGACTTTACTGTCCCATTATATATTTTGGCATCAATGCCAATCTTTGTTAACACTAGAATAAATTACACTCCCAGTGGGTTCTAAAGAGATAAAGGTAATACAAATATGATTTCCCATTGTTCTCTCAAAGTATTGGTGATTGTTTTAAGAACAAATATAAAATAAAGAAGCTAGTATATGTACACAATGTGATAAAGTAATAAGATCTGATTATACCTACAAGCTCAATGCATTTGATTAGGTTGTGGCTTCCAAATACAAAATCAGCTATTTCAAATACACAAATAAAAAATAAAAAACACATCTCATTAGTATACTGTCCCTTCAACTATTTGAGATGCTGCTTAAATGTATGTGTGTGTTAAGGCTTCCAGGGAGTTACATTGTTTTTTAGTCAGTGCAAGGGTTGCTGCGCCTAAAATTTGTGGCGAGATGAAAATGGAGTAGATTTTCTGAATTCTGTGCATGTAAGTCCTAACGCTGTATATTGGATACCAAATTGCGCGGCTGTTAATCTATGGGAGAAAAAAATTCGGACGATGGGTGAAATATGCTCACCTAACTTGTATGTTACACAGTATATGTAATACCAAATTGCATAAATACCGGCAGCGCCGGCTTTTGCGGGTGACGCCGCATATGTAATGGGGCCCCTAAATTGCAAAAGTAAAAAATCCTAACACTATAAAAAATTACCTAAAAAAACACACTAAAATTATGAAAAATATAAAAAACTAACGCCTAGATTTAGAGTTCTGCGTTAGCCATCCAAACCAGTGTTAGGGGGTCCTAACGCTGGTTTTTACCGCCCGCTGGTATTTAGAGTCAGTCATGAAAGGGTCTAACGCTCACTTTCCAGCCGCAACTTTTCCATACCGCAGATCCCCCTACGCCAATTGAATATCCTATCTTTTCAATGGGATCTTTCTAACGCCGGTATTTAGAGTCTTGGCTGAAGTGAGCGTTAGAAATCAAGACCAGCCGCAGAGAAAAGCCAGGAGTTAAGAGCTTTCTGGGCTAACGCCGGTTCATAAAGCTCTTAACTACTGTGCTCTAAAGTACACTAACACCCATAAACTACCTACGTACCCCTAAACCGAGGTCCCCCCACATCCGCGCCACTCTATTACATTTTTTTAACCCCTAATCTGCTGACCGCACACCGTCGCCACCTACATTATCCCTATGTTACCCTAATCTGCTGCCCCTAACATCGCCGACCCCTACATAATATTTATTAACCCCTAATCTGCCCCCCCCAACGTCGCCGCTACCTAACTACAATTATTAACCCCTAATCTGCCGACCGGACCTCACCGCTACTATAATAAAGTTATTAACCCCTAATCCGCCTCACTCCTGACTCAAAAACCCTATAATAAATAGTATTAACCCCTAATCTGCCCTCCCTAACATCGCCGACACCTAACTTCAAGTATTAACCCCTAATCTGCCCTCCCTAACATCGCCGACACCTAACTTCAAGTATTAACCCCTAATCTGCCGACCGGACCTCGCCGCTACTCTAATAAATATATTAACCCCTAAAGCTAAGTCTAACCCTAACCCTAACACCGCCCTAAATTAAATATAATTTAAATCTAACGAAATAAAATAAATCTTATTAAATAAATTATTCCTATTTAAAGCTAAATACTTACCTGTAAAATAAACCCTAATATAGCTACAATATAAATAATAATTATATTGTAGCTATTTTAGGATATATATTTATTTTACAGGCAACTTTGTATTTATTTTAACCAGGTACAATAGCTATTAAATAGTTAATAACTATTTAATAGTTACCTAGTTAAAATAAGTACAAAATTACCTGTAAAATAAATCCTAACCTAAGTTACAATTAAACCTAACACTACACTATTAATAAATAAATTAAATAAACTATCTACAATTATCTACAATTATATCAACTAAACTAAATTACAAAAAAAAACAAAACACTATATTACAAAAAAAACAAACACTAAATTACAAAAAATAAAAAGATTACAAGAATTTTAAACTAATTACACCTACTCTAAGCCCCCTAAAAAAATAACAAAGCCCCTTAAAATAAAAAAATGCCCTACCCTATTCTAAAATAAAAATTGTAAAGCTTTTTAACCTTACCAGCCCTTAAAAGGGCCTTTTGCGGGTCATGCCCCAAAGAAAACAGCTCTTTTGCCTGTAAAATAAAACATACAATACCCCCCCAACATTACAACCCACCACCCACATACCCCTAATCTAACCCAAACCCCCCTTAAATAAACCTAACACTAAGCCCCTGAAGATCTCCCTACCTTGTCTTCACCACGCCGGGTATCACCGATCCGTCCAGAAGAGGGTCCGAAGTCTTCATCCTACCTGGCAAGAAGAGCTCCTCCAGAGGGTCCAAAGTCTTCATCCTATCCGGGCAGAAGAGGAGATCCGGACCGGCAGACATCTTCATCCAGGCGGCGCAGGACCATCTTCAAGCAGCCGACGCGGAGCCGTCCTTCTTCCCCGACGGACTAACGACGAATGAAGGTTCCTTTAAGGGACGTCATCCAAGATGGCGTCCCTCGAATTCCGATTGGCTGATAGGATTCTATCAGCCAATCAGAATTAAGGTAGGAAAAATCTGATTGGCTGATTGAATCAGCCAATCAGATTCAAGTTCAATCAGCCAATAGCATGCAAGCTCAATCTGATTGGCTGATTGGATCCAGTCTGGATCTCCTCTTCTACCTGGATAGGATGAAGACTTTGGACCCTCTGGAGGAACTCTTCTTGCCGGATAAGATGAAGACTTCGGACCCTCTTCTGGACAGATCGGTGATACCCAGCGTGGTGAAGACAAGGTAGGGAGATCTTCAGGGGCTTAGTGTTAGGTTTATTTAAGGGGGGTTTGGGTTAGATTAGGGGTATGTGGGTGGTGGGCACTGTTCCCTGTAGCATGCGCGGCAGCACTTTATCAAAAGCCGGAAACCCGGCGAAACATGTCAAGGGAGGAGGGGGGAGCTCATGGGAGCTCAGTGTAGTTGTTTTTTTTAAAAATACTTGCTGGCAAAATAATTTCTGCAGACTAGAACCTGGCAAACTTATTTAGCGCATTGATCACTTCGACAATGATAGCTAACCCGTGAATAGATTTAACTGAGTGAACCATACAGCACTTGCGATACTCGAGTGAACTAAACTACAGATACTAATGACAGTGATTTGCAAATAATTACGCGGTATAGTTACAAGCAGCATTTGTTTAATATTACTTTAAGCGTGTGACTGAATATAGCTATCTAACTATTTAGTAATTAAACAAGAAAACTGTGATTAAGCAGCAAGGTAGATAAACTTGCTGACACAGTACACTTATATATGTCAGAAGCACCAACGCTGCATACTAACAACATTGCACACCATTGATTTGCAAACAATTATGCTACAAAATTATAAGCTAAATATAGTTATTTAACTATTTAGGAATTTAACAGAAGACTGCGAGTAGGCAGCAGGGTAGATAAACGTCCTGACATAGTATACTCATGTGTGTCACCAGTAACAAAGCTGTATACTAACAGCATTACACAGCAGTTAAACACTGAATGGAATCTTTGTATACCAATAGCATTGCACAGCACCTAAATGCTGAATAAAATTCATGACAGTATCTGATACTATGGGATTTCCAAGCATCTAAGTATTATTATTAAGTAATCTTAAACTGATGGCAATGCATACAGCACTAGATTCATTTTAACCCTTAATATAAATACTGATAAGCGTTAATGGGGCAGAGTTCCAAAAATACATATGTATACAGAGTATATACGTAAATATATTACGCAACTCTAATATTAATGGACTCTGGAACCCATGCTATACGCAACACAGGGTTATAATAGAAGTACACCTGATCCAGCATTTATATTGAGGCTGAGTATCAGCTGTCCAAGTATAATTTCAATATTTAGCTCTATTTGCTGTGCTTCAAGTAACTGAACTGTGTATCAGGGTTGAATCAGCTGTCTTTTGATCGGACAAGTATACACCAAGCACTATTAATTTCCTTATGTCTAATTTATACACACTGAGTAATCCTACTAACAGCCATCCACTGTTATTTTAGTTGATAATTCCTATTTGAATCTATGAACCACAATAGCCTCAGTCCATTATTCAAGACTTAATATAAGTTATATGATAACAGCAGCACTACTATCACTTTTCCAATAATAACTTATATAATTTAATGATTTAAGTCTTCAATCAGCCAGACTGAGTTGGTACAGTGCAACTGGTACACTTATAAGTACTGATTATTGCTATCTAGCATTTTCAGTTACTCTAACATTACTGTGCTAATATGCAGTATTAGGAATTAGTGCAGCATTTGCTGAGATCATATATTTAGTCATACCACTATTGGTCTAAGTTTCTCTAGTAGCTGCCAATTATCCTTGTCGTTGGTAATCACCAGATCACACTATTTAGTGGTTCTAGTCTCCTATATTCAGTCGTTGTACTGGGAACACAAGCATTTTAGTTTTAAATCAACCCATATTTTAATATTTCTAATAAAGATTAATGTTTTAATTTGTGTGAATCTTTTTTTCAACTCCAGAAAATTTGGGGTCATGTGAGTGCTTATATAGTATCTTTTTTGTTAGTTTCTTTAACTAACATATTTGGAATGTAACTTATGAGAAGTGTCATGGCTGCCTCCATGAGTTACCGTGCCGGTGTAATGTGGAACAAAGATGAAGATTGCCTCCAATTGTTTGACAATGAGACGTTGTGCACTGCTCTGAGCTCGCTTACAACCAAGCGCCAGTTATAAGACAGGGAATGGCGCTGTGACAGTGGATGTGGGAACCCGGTAACTGATGTGACACGGTTGTGGCACTGTCTGTACTATATCAAAACATGGGTAGAAGTTTGGTGTAGGGAGGATGTCAGGCATGTATAACAAAGCCTGATTTTGACTTTTATATCATCATGTCAGTATTTTAAGCTCCTGCCCACGTTGTTTTAATACAGTCAAGTAAAACAGTCCTCTTCTCAATATTATACAATTATACTGCCCCATTGTGAGTGTTATTACAAATAACAGTGTAATAAAATGTCACATCAGTTACCGGGTTTCCCACATCCACTGTCACAGCGCTACTCCCTGTCTTATAACTGGCGCTTGGTTGTAAGCGAGCTCAGAGCAGTGCACAACGTCTCATTGTCAAACAATTGGAGGCAATCTTCGGCCTTGTTTCACATTACACCGGCACGTTAACTCATGGAGGCAGCCATGACACTTCTCATAAACATCGCTACCTACACATACAGAGGCTGGACGCTCACGCTGGAGTCAGGAGGAGGTAAAGAATTTTCACTCTGTGCCGCTACTAGTTACCGGGCCCTGAGGGAATAGTAGGAAGGAAGCTGTACTGTCTGTCTTGCTTGGCCCCCGGGTGGGGGTGCTTAAGGCCAGGGGTTAGACCAAGACTGCAGTAGAAGTGGAGGCTCTGTGGTAGAGAATGGGGGCAGAAAAGAGTCTGAAGAACTGGCCCAAATTGCACACTGTGCCCTGGCCTGTGCTGTGCTTCTGCCTGCATCCCCCCTCTGTCTCTCTCCATCTTCCCCTCTCTGTCTCCTCCCCTCTGTTTCCCCTCTCTGTACTCCCCTATGTCTCTCTGTCTCCTGCCTCTCTGTCTCCCCCCATTGCCTCCCCCCTCTGCCTCTCTGTCCCCACCATCTCTGTCTCCCAGCCTCTATTTCTCTGTCTCACCCCTCTGTCTCACTGTCTCCCCCCTCTGTCTCA